>NW_023997664.1:0-19113 GCF_015586225.1 Lucilia sericata
AAGTAGTAAGAGTATTATTTTCAATATAAGACAGAAGCAGCTGCTGTTAGTGCAATACTAAATGCAAATGAGACCAATTAGTAATGTATTATTTGAAGTCAAAGATGATGTTTACAGAGAAGTTTTAAGAAAAAAACAAAGTATTTAAAATAGAAGAATAAAAGGAAATGTATTGAAATAAAAGAGGAATATTAGAGGTAAGGGAAAACAGGCTTAGAGATATTGAAAATTAGAGAAAAAGAAAGTTATGTGGTAGAGTTATCCGATATAGACTACATATAGACCAGACTACAGTCCAGATCCTATACTTCAGAATGTAGACTAGACCGTAGGCCAGACCATGGACTACACTCTTGTCCAGACTATAGACTAGACTATAGTCCAAACTGTAGACTAGACTATAGTCCAGACTATAGTCCAGACTATAGACTAGACTATAGTCCGACTATAGATTAGACTATAGTCCAGACTATAGATTAGACTAAGTCCAGACTATAGATTATACCATAGTACAGACTATGACTCTTCGTCCAGACTATAGACTAGAGTATAGTCCAGACTATAAAACTAGACTATAGTCCAGACTATAGACTAGACCATAGTCCAGACTATAGACTAGAATATAGTCCAGACTACAGACTAGATTATAGTCCAGACTATAGACTAGACTATAGTCCAGGCATAGACTAGACTATTGTCCAGACTATAGACTAGACTATAGTCCAGACTATGGAAGACTATAGTCCAGATATAGACGAGACTATAGTCCAGACTATAGACGAGACTATAGTCCAGACTATAGACGAGACTATAGTCCAGACTATAGACGAGACTATAGTCCGACTATAGACGAGACTATAGTCCAGACTATAGACGAGACTATAGTCCCAGACTATAGACGAGACTATAGTCCAGACTATAGACGAGACTATAGTCCAGACTATAGACGAGACTATAGTCAGACTATAGACGAGACTATAGTCCAGACTATAGACGAGACTATAGTCCATACTATAGACGAGACTATAGTCCAGACTAAAGACGAGACTATAGTCCAGACTATAGACGAGGACTATAGTCCGACTATAGACGAGACTATAGTCCAGACTATAGTCCAGACTATAGTCCAGACTATAGACGAGACTATAGTCCAGACTATAGTCCAGACTATAGTCCAGACTATAGTCCAGACTATAGTCCAGACTATAGTCAGACTATAGTCCAGACTATAGACGAGACTATAGTCCAGACTAAGACGAGACTATAGTCCAGACTATAGACGAGACTATAGTCTGGACTATAGACGAGGACTATATCCAGACTATAGACGAGACTATAGTCCAGACTATAGACGAGACTATAGTCAGACATAGACGAGACTATAGTCCAGACTATAGACGAGGGACTATAGTCCAGACTATAGACGAGACTATAGTCCAGACTATAGACGAGACTATAGTCCAGAGATGACGAGACTATAGTCAGACTTATAGACGACTATAGTCCAGACTATAGTCGAGACTATAGTCTCGTCTATAGTCTGGACTATAGTCTCGTCTATGTCTGGACTATAGTCTCGTCTATAGTCTGGACTATAGTCTCGTCTATAGTCTGGACTATAGTCTCGTCTATAGTCTGGACTATAGTCTCGTCTATAGTCTGGACTATAGTCTCGTCTATAGTCTGGACTATAGTCTCGTCTATAGTCTGGACTATAGTCTCGTCTATAGTCCAGACTATAGTCTCGTCTATAGTCTGGACTATAGTCTCGTCTATAGTCTGGACTATAGTCTCGTCTATAGTCTGGACTATAGTCTGGACTATAGTCTGGACTATAGTCTGGACTATAGTCTGGACTATAGTCTGGACTATAGTCTGGACTATAGTCTCGTCTATAGTCTGGACTATAGTCTGGACTATAGTCTGGACTATAGTCTCGTCTATAGTCTGGACTATAGTCTCGTCTATAGTCTGGACTATAGTCTCGTCTTTAGTCTGGACTATGTTCTCGTCTATAGTATGGATATAGTCTGTCTATAGTCTGGATGGACTATAGTTCGTTCTATTAGTCTGGACTATAGTCTCGTCTATAGTCTGCGGACTATAGTCTCGTCTATAGTCTGGACTATAGTCTCGTCTTATAGTCTGGATCTAGTCTCGTCTATAGTCTGGACTATCGTCTCGTCTATAGTCTGGACTATAGTCTCGTCTATTAGTCTGGACTATAGTCTCGTCTATAGTCTGGACTATAGTCTCGTCTATAGTCTGGACTATAGTCTCGTCTCTATAGTCTGGAATATAGTCTCGTCTATAGTCTGGACTATAGTCTTCCATAGTCTGGACTATAGTCTAGTCTATAGTCTGGACAATAGTCTAGTCTATTGCCTGGACTTATAGTCTAGTCTATAGTCGGACTATAATCTAGTCTGTAGTCTGGACTATAGTTAGTCTATAGTCTGGACTATGGTCTAGTCTATAGTCTGGACTATAGTCTAGTTTATAGTCTGGACTATAATCTAGTCTATAGTCTGGACGAAGAGTCATAGTCTGTACTATGGTATAATCTATAGTCTGGACTATAGTCTAATCTATAGTCTGGACTATAGTCTAATCTATAGTCGGACTATAGTCTAGTCTATAGTCTGGACTATAGTCTGGACTATAGTCTAGTCTACAGTTTGGACTATAGTCTAGTCTATAGTCTGGACAAGAGTGTAGTCCATGGTCTGGCCTACGGTCTAGTCTACATTCTGAAGTATAGTGATCTGGACTGTAGTCTGGTCTATAGTGTAGTCTATAGATCGGATAACTCTACCACAATAACTTTCTTTTTTCTCTAATTTTCAATATCTCTAAGCCTGTTTTCCCTTACCTCTAATATTCCTCTTTTATTTCAATACATTTCCTTTTTATTCTTCTATTTTAATACTTTGTTTTTTTCTTAAAAACTTCTCTGTAAACATCATCTTTGACTTCAAATAATACATTACTAATTGGTCTCATTTGCATTTAGTATTGCACTAACAGCAGCTGCTTCTGTCTTATATTGAAAATAATACTCTTACTACTTCTACAGCTGTTTTGCAAGAGTTGAAAATGGAAAAATCTTACAAAAAAGCCATCATCGTTTGTATATTCATCTTGCAATTTATCACTGTTTTCTTTTTTTGTGGTACATTTAACGGAAATTATTTTCTTTTCATTGTATGCTTTTTTTCTTACATGTTGTTGAATTTTTCACTTTTCTTTATGCATATTTTTTTTTAGATTTTTTTTTCTTAAATACACACAATTTTTTTTACATAATGACTTCATTTTTTTCCAACGTCTTCGTCCAAATGCATTGAAGCCTGTAATACCGACTTTTGTTTTTAATACATTTAGCGTATATTTATAATGAGAGGAAATATTTCTTGGCAAATATTCGTAAATATTTCATTTTCACATCTTTTTTTTTTTGCTTTTAGTTTTGAAAAAAGTGAAATATTAGTTAAAAGGTTTTTGTAAAAATTAGAATATAAAATAAATGTTTGAAGTTATTAACAAAAGAAATTATATTTTATACGAAAATGAAGACTGTGATCCACCGACTATATAGGACACTCTATCGTCGAAAGTCTGAAGAAGAGTTAATATAGTCACGAGTATAGACTGGACTACGGTACAGAATATATGCAAGACTATAGTCCAGACTATAGACTAAACTATAGTCCAGCATATACACTAAACTGCCTTTCAGACTATAGACTTAACTATAGTTGAGACTAAAGACCAGACCGAAGTCCAGACTATACACAAGACTATAGACCAGAATATAGTCTAAACTATGGACCAGAATATAGACTAAAATATAGATCAGACTATAGACTAAACTATAGACTAATCTGTAGTCTATACTATAGACTAAACTATAGTCTAGACTATAGACTAAACTATAGACCAGACTATAGACTAAACTATAGTCTAGACTATAGACTAAACTATAGTCTAGACTATAGACTAAACTATAGTCTAGACTATAGACTAAACTATAGTCTAGACTATAGACTAAACTACTCTAGACTATAGACTAAACTATAGTCTAGACTATAGACTAAACTATAGTCTAGACTATGGACTAAACTAAAGTCTAGACTATAGACTAAACTATAGTCTAGACTATAGACTAAACTATAGTCTAGACTATAGACTTAACTATAATCTAGACTATAGACTAAACTATAGACCAGACTGTAGACTAAACTATAGTCTAGACTCTAGGGTATAGAATAAACTATAGTCTAGACTATAGTCTGGACTATAAACTGAACTATAGACCAGACTATAGACTAAACTATAGACCAGACTATGAACTAAACTATAGTCTAGAATATAGACTAAACTATAGTCCAAACTATAGATTTAACTATAGTCCTGACTATAGACTAAACTATAGTCCTATAGTTAAATCTATAGTTTGGACTATAGATTTAATTGTCTAAATTAGTCCAGACTATAGACTAAACTATAGTCCAAACTGTAGATTTAACTATAGTCCTTACTATAGACTAAACTATAGTCCAGACTATAGACTAAACTATAGTCTAGACTATAGACTAAACTATAGTCCAAACTATAGACTAAACTATAGTCCAAACTATAGACTAAACTATAGTCCAGACAATAGACTAAACTATAGTCCAGACAATAGACTAAACTATAGTCCAGACTATAGACTAAACTATAGTCCACACAATAGACTAAACTATAGTCCAGACAATAGACTTAACTATAGTCCAGACTATAGACTGAACTATAGTTCAGACTAGAACCTAGAAACACTAAAGTTTAGTGTATAGTCTGGACTAGAGTTTAGTCTATAGTCTGGACTATAGTTTAGTCTATAGTCTGGTCTATAGTTTAGTCTATAGTCTGGACTACAGTTTAGTCTATAGTCTGGACTATAGTTTAGTCTATAGTCTGGACTATGGTTTAGTTTATATTCTGGACTATAGTTTAGTCTATAGTCTGGACTATAGTTTAGTCTATAGTCTGGTCTATAGTTTAGTCTATAGTCTGGACTACAGTTTAGTCTATAGTCTGGACTATAGTTTAGTCTATAGTCTGGACTATGGTTTAGTTTATATTCTGGACTATAGTTTAGTCTATAGTCTGGACTATAGTTTAATCTATAGTCTGGACTATAGATAAGTCTATTGTCTAAATTATAGTTTAGACTATATTCCAGACTATAGACTAAACTATAGTCCAGTCTACAAACTAGTGTGCGTACAGACCATAAACTCTTATATATTATATTTCAGATTTTGGGCTAAACTGTATTCCAAAAGACTATAGAAATCTATTCTAATAAAGATATGTATCTAATAAAGATATATTCTAATAAAGATCTGTATTAATAACTTATTTTCTATCTTCTGTCTCTTTATGGTATGTTACCCAATATTGTTTAAAAATGTTATTGCAGGTAAAATATAACTATTATTTTTTTAAATAAAATGCATATTTTTAAACGATAGTTCTATATAATTTCATACTTCATCCAAACATTTCCCCTGTTAGTTTTATTAATTCCAACTAACACATAAATTTTTGTGTACAAAACACAACCTGTTCTAATAATATTGCTGTCACCATCATAAAAACCATGTCTATTCTTTTTTTTCGTTGCAAACATCTTAACCTCTTTGAGTAAATACTCTCGGTAGTTGGAAAGTGTAAAATATTCCAACTGACTTGGGGATTTGGAGTTTTGTGTGTATGTTACTTAACATTTTGCACATTTTTTGAAAACTAGAAAAAAAAAATTAAATGAATAGCATAGTAAAAAGTACTAGAGACTGGGGAAAAATGTATGTAAAGTTAGATGTAAACGGTGAGGTCGTTTTAGAATTTTAGTACCTATAACAGAGATCAGATTTTAGTAAAGTCTGGACTATAGTCTACTTTATAATCAGGACAATAGTCTGATCAATAGTCTGTTCTATAGTTAGGACTCTAGTTTGAACTATAGACTACACTACTCACTATACTATAGATTAGGCTGTAGACTAGACTATTGACTGTACTATAGACTAGACTATAGGCTAGACTCAAGACTAGTCAATAGACTAGTCAATAGACTAGTCAATAGACTAGTCAATGGACTAGACTATAGACTAGTCAATATACTAGACTATAGACTAGTCAATAGACTAGACTATAGACTAGTCAATAGACTAGACTATAGACTAGTCAATAGATTAGACTTTAGACTAGTCCATCAACTAGTCAATAGACTAGACTATAGACTAGTCAATGTACTAGACTATAGACTAGTCAATAGACTAGACTATAGATTAGTCAATAGACTAGACTAGACTATAGACTAGTCAATATATTAGACTATATACTAGACTATAGGCTAGTCAATAGAATAGTCTAGACTGGACTATAGACTAGTCAATAGACTAGTAGACTAGACTATAGACTAGTCAAAGAAAGAGACTAGTCAATAGACTAGACTATAGACTAGTCAATAGACTAGACTATAGAGTAGTCAATAAACTAGACTATAGACTAGTTAACAGACTGGACTATAGACTAGTCAATATACTAATCTATAGACTAGTCAATAGACTAGACTATAGACTAGTCAATAGACTAGACTATAGACTAGTCAATAGACTAGACTATAGACTAGTCAATAGACTAGACTATAGACTAGTCAATAGACTAGACAATAGTCTAGTCAATAGACTAGACAATAGTCTAGTCAATAGACTAGACAATAGTCTAGTCAATAGACTAGACAATAGTCTAGTCTTTAGTCTAGTCTATTGACTATAGACTAGTCAATAGTCTAACCTATATGTTGGACTATAGTCTAACCTATAGTTTGGACTGCAGTCAATCATATATTATAGAATATAGTCTAACCCATAGTCTGGACTATAGTTTAATCTATAGTGTGGACTATAGCTTAATCTATAATCTGGATTAAACTACAGTCAGGACTATCCTATAGTCTGGACTGTAGTTTAATCTATAGTGTGGACTATAGTTTAATCTATAGTGTGGACTATAGTCTAATCTATTGTGTGGACTATAGTCTGGTCTATAGTCTGGACTATAGTCTGGTCTATAGTCTGGACTATAGTCTAGTCTATAATCTGGACTATAGTCTGGTCTATAGTCTGGACTATAGTCTAGTCTATAATCTGGACTATAGTCTAGTCTATAGTCTGGACTATAGTCTAGTCTATAGTCTGGACTATAGTCTAGTCTATAGTCTGGACTATAGTCTAGTCTATAGTCTGGACTATAGTCTAGTCTATAGTCTGGACTATAGTCTAGTCTATAGTCTGGACTATAGTCTAGTCTATAGTCTGGACTATAGTCTAGTCTATAGTCTATAGTCTGGACTATAGTCTAGTCTATAGTCTGGACTATAGTCTAGTCTATAGTCTGGACTATAGTCTGGGCCATAGTCTGGACTATAGTCTGGGCCATAGTCTGGACTATAGTCTGGACCATAGTCTGGACCATAGTCTAGTCTATAGTCTGGACTATAGTCTAGGCTATATTCTGGACTATAGTCTAGGCTATATTCTGAACTATAGTCTAGTCTATAGTCTAGTCTATAGTCTAGTCTATAGTCTGGACTATAGTCTAGTCTATATTCTGGACTATAATCTAGTCTATAGTCTGGACTATAGTCTAATCTATAGTCTGGACAATAGTCTGAAATATAATCCTGACTATAATCTGGACTATAGTCTGGACTATGTTTTGGACTGTAATCTGGACTATAGTCTATTCTAGTATATAGTCTGAAACTATTGTCTAGTCTATAGTCCGGACTGTAGTTCTCTTTTAGCTCCGTTCTGTAGCGTATTTTCACTTGACACACCAAAAAAAAAAGAAAACTACAAGAGAGCAACTAAAATTTATGAGCTGAAAAACTACAAATGAAAATTGGCTGACAAAGAGTCTTGTGACAATTATCGATAACATGACCCAAAACTGCATGAGCAAGTAAAATATGTTGCAACTATAGTAACAGTTTTGTTATTGTACTTGTTGTAAACGTTATAGCTGTAAACTAGTGGTTGGAATTATGTGGCATGTAAGGGTTTGAAAAAACGAAAAAAAAGTTAAAGATAAAAACAGCAACCAAAGGGAATTTTTTCTATTCCAGCTATTTGTAGTTTATGGTTGCAATATGATAGTTGTATATGGGTGCGTTTGTGTGTGTGGATAACATATGATATTTAAAAGATGCAAAAATGACAAAAACGGCAAAAAGCACTCTAAACTTTATTAACCAAAATAAAGTGTGAAAAAAACATATTTTTCAAAGCAAAAAAGTCATGAAAAATTCTTTTAATATTTTTTTTCTGAACTTTAGTTTAAAGTATGGAAAATGATTTATAATAAATTTAACTAACAATTTTTGAAAATTGTTTGTGTGTTTTTCCTAAAACAAAGTTATTTATGCTTTATGTTTTCTGCTTAATCTTCTCCTAAAAGTATGCATTACACAAATTATTTTGTAATGGTTGCGTATACGTAGAAGAGGAGGGGTTTCATTTTTTTTGCAACAACATGTCATAAATTATATTTTATTTGCTCTTTTACTTCTTTTAACTTCTCAGGTCTTGACTTCAAGTCTTATTTTCCTGTTTAAAAACCTTCTTTTTTATCTGATGGCGTTGTGTCTGCAAAAAAAAAATTTACAACAAATAACGTTATAAAATCCATTTTAAATCCTACATGTCATTATTTCTATTCCCACTTGACACTAAACGTTGTGAATGTTGCTTCGTGCTGCTGCTGCTGTTGCTGATGATGTTGCTTTGTTTGCATATTTTTTTTTTCTTTAACAAAAAATATAAATAATTCCTCTTGTTTTGAAATAATTTTTTTACTTGTTTTTTATATTTGGAGGGGTATAACACAAACATGCAGTCTGGATTTTGTTAAGATTCTTAATCAGTTATCCATATCATTTGCTGGAAGAACAAAAAAATTTTTAACTCAAGAAAAAATGTTTAACAGAAGACGTACTTTGCCTCAACGTGTGCTATCTTGCTACAAAATAAGGGATACCTTATCTTGTAAAAAAAATATGAGACGTTTTTGATTTGTCTAAGTCTCTAAAATCTGTCTTATAATTTGTTAATGATAAAACAATTGCAATGTCTTCTTGACATTTTAAGTGATTTATTAACTCTATAAGGGTAAAATGCAAAAGTATGGACTATAGATCAATCTATAGTCTGGACTGTAGATGAGTCTATAGTCTGGACTATAGATCAATCTATAGTGTGGACTACAGATCAATCTATAGTGTGGACTAGAGATCAATCTATAGTCTGGACTATAGATCAATCTATAGTCTGGACTATAGATCAGTCTCTAGTCTGGACTATAGATCAATCTATAGTCTGGACTATAGATCAACCTATAGTCTGGACTATAGATCAATCTATAGTCTGGACTATACTGGACTATAGCTCAATCTATAGTCTGGACTATAGATCAATCTATAGTCTGGACTATAGATCAATCTATAGTCTGGACTATAGATCAATCTATAGTCTGGACTATAGATCAACCTATAGTCTGTACTATAGATCAATCTATAGTCTGGACTATAGATTAGTCTATAGTCTGAACTATACATCAGTCTATAGTCTCGACTATAGATCAGTCTATAGTCTGAACCGTAGACAGTCTATCGTTTGGACTATAGATCGCTCTATAGTTGTGACTATAGATCACTCTATAGTTTTGACTATAGATCACTCTACAGTTTTCACTATAGATCAGTCTATAGTCTGGACTTTAGATCAGTCTGTAGTCTGGACTTTAGATCAGTTTATAGTCTGGACTATAGATCAGTCTATAGTCTGGACTATAAATCAGTCTATAGTCTGGACAATAGATCAGTCTATAGTCTGGACTATAGATCAGTCTATAGTCTGGACTATAGATCAGTCTATAGTCTGGACTATATATCAGTCTATATAGTCTAGATCAGTTAGTTAGTTAGTTAGTTAGTTAGTTAGTTAGTTAATTAGTTAGTTAGTTAGTTAGTAAGTTAGTTAGTTAGTTAGTAGTTAGTTAGTTAGTTAGTTAGTTAGTTAGTTAGTTAGTTAGTTAGTTAGTTAGTTAGTTAGTTAGTTAGTTAGTTAGTTAGTTAGTTAGTTAGTTAGTTAGTTAGTTAGTTAGTTAGTTAGTTAGTTAGTTAGTTAGTTAGTTAGTTAGTTAGTTAGTTAGTTAGTTAGTTAGTTAGTTAGTTAGTTAGTTAGTTAGTTAGTTAGTTAGTTAGTTAGTTAGTTAGTTAGTTAGTTAGTTAGTTAGTTAGTTAGTTAGTTAGTTAGTTAGTTAGTTAGTAGTTAGTTAGTTAGTTAGTTAGTTAGTTAGTTAGTTAGTTAGTAGTTAGTTAGTTAGTTAGTTAGTAGTTAGTTAGTTAGTTAGTTAGTTAGTTAGTTAGTTAGTTAGTTAGTTAGTTAGTTAGTTAGTTAGTTAGTTAGTTAGTTAGTTAGTTAGTTAGTTAGTTAGTTGGTTAGTTGGTTTTTCAGTCTGTACTAGAGTTGGTCTATAGTCTGGATCATGTGCTAGTCTAGTCTACATGCTACTAGACTATTATCTAGTTTACTGTCAGGACCATTGTGTGACTACAGTTCTTTCTAGTTACAGTCTTCAGAGATTTCTTTCTAATACTTCTTGTAACCTCACATCTTCGCCAAATTGTCAAATTTTTACAGCTACTTAAAACTTTTTAAACACCTATTCATCTCCTCTAAACATTCCTGTAATAAAACTTAAATGTACTAGCTATTAAGAGAATGTAAAATTATAAATAATTCAAAATCTTATTAGTCAAATAATAAAATACTCATCATTCAACTTGGAAAATTAATTTGATTTTAACCGCACACTGTTGCTATTGTATGTTGCCGCCATACTTGGGAGTTTAACTACAACAATAGCATTTGTACTCGAGTCTGCTGCTACCCACATCAAAATTGTCAAAGTGAGTGAATGGACCAAAACTTTGGTGAGAAGGGAACGAGGGTGGAGGTTAAATTTACCAATAATATACTCATTCAACTAGAGACAGACATGTTTATAGGCGACCCTTTTATACAAATTTATTTTCACATTTTGGTAGAAATAATTCAGGCAGACGAATATAGACATGGATATATAAACATACATCTGTGTAGGTAAACATATGTGTGCATGTATGTATGTGTGTGTGTTTACATACATAATTTATTTATCAAAAACAATCTATTGAAAATAATGAAGAAAAAACTCCGGTAATGGTATTGTAGCTAGAGCTTTAAGTAAATACACACCAAAATTATGTATATTTTCTGCTGCAATGCATTTTATAAAATGTTACAAAATTAAACAAACCTATACACACATACAAATACAAATACCAAAAAACACATACTCGCATGCGAGCATAAAACAAATAAAAGTTGTGGGTGGTGGGCAATGTATTGGGGGGCCCAACAATAGCTGATGCTAAAGGTGGTAGAGTTTTAATTGGGGGAAGAGAGATATAACACATAGAAAGAAATTCTAGTCTATAGTCTAGTCTACAGTTTAGTCTAGTCTATAGTCTAGTCTACAGTTTAGTCTAGTCTATAGTCTAGTCTATAGTCTAGTCTATAGTCTAGTCTATAGTCTAGTCTATAGTCTAGTCTATAGTCTAGTCTATAGTCTAGTCTATAGTCTAGTCTATAGTCTAGTCTATAGTCTAGTCTATAGTCTAGTCTATAGTCTAGTCTATAGTCTAGTCTATAGTCTAGTCTATAGTCTAGCCTATAGTCTAGTCTGTAGTCTAGTCTATAGTCTAGTCTATAGTCTAGTCTATAGTCTAGTCTATAGTCCAGTCTATAGTCTAGTCTATAGTCTAGTCTATAGTCTAGTCTATAGTCTAGTCTATAGTTTAGTCTATAGTCTAGCCAATAGTCTAGTCTGTAGTCTAGTCCATAGTCTAGTCTATAGTCTAGTCTATAGTCTAGTCTATAGTCTAGTCTATAGTCTAGTCTATAGTCTAGTCTATAGTCTAGTCTATAGTCTAGTCTATAGTCTAGTCTATAGTCTAGTCTATAGTCTAGTCTATAGTCTAGTCTATAGTCTAGTCTATAGTCTAGTCTATAGTCTAGTCTATAGTCTAGTCTATAGTCTAGTCTATAGTCTAGTCTATAGTCTAGTCTATAGTCTAGTCTATAGTCTAGTCTATAGTCTAGTCTATAGTCTAGTCTAGTCTAGTCTATAGTCTAGTCTATAGTCTAGTCTATAGTCTAGTCTATAGTCTAGTCTATAGTCTAGTCTATAGTCTAGCCTATAGTCTAGTCTGTAGTCTAGTCTATAGTCTAGTCTATAGTCTAGTCTATAGTCTAGTCTATAGTCTAGTCTATAGTCTAGTCTATAGTCTAGTCTATAGTCTAGTCAATAGTCTAGTCTATAGTCTAGTCTATAGTCTAGTCTATAGTCTAGTCTATAGTCTAGTCTATAGTCTAGTCTATAGTCTAGTCTATAGTCTAGTCTATAGTCTAGTCTATAGTCTAGTCTATAGTCTAGTCTATAGTCTAGTCTATAGTCTAGTCTATAGTCTAGTCTATAGTCTAGTCTATAGTCTAGTCTATAGTCTAGTCTAGTCTGTCTATAGTCTAGTCTATAGTCTAGTCTATAGTCTAGTCTATAGTCTAGTCTATAGTCTAGCCTATAGTCTAGTCTGTAGTCTAGTCCTATAGTCTAGTCTATAGTCTAGTCTATAGTCTAGTCTATAGTCTAGTCTATAGTCTAGTCTATAGTCTAGTCTATAGTCTAGTCTATAGTCTAGTCTATAGTCTAGTCTATAGTCTAGTCTATAGTCTAGTCTATAGTCTAGTCTATAGTCTAGTCTATAGTCTAGTCTATAGTCTAGTCTATAGTCTAGTCTATAGTCTAGTCTATAGTCTAGTCTTATAGTCTAGTCTATAGTCTAGGTCTATAGTCTAGTCTATAGTCTAGTCTATAGTCTAGTCTATAGTCTAGTCTATAGTCTAGTCTATAGTCTAGTCTATAGTCTAGTCTATAGTCTTGTCTAGTCTATAGTCTAGTCTATAGTCTAGTCTATAGTCTAATCTATAGTCTAGTCTATAGTCTAGTCTATAGTCTAGTCTAGTCTAGTCTATAGTCTAGTCTATAGTCTAGTCTATAGTCTAGTCTATAGTCTAGTCTATAGTCTAGTCTATAGTCTAGCCTATAGTCTAGTCTGTAGTCTAGTCTATAGTCTAGTCTATAGTCTAGTCTGTAGTCTAGTCTATAGTCTAGTCTATAGTCTAGTCTATAGTCTAGTCTATAGTCTAGTCTATGGTCTAGTCTATGGTCTAGTCTATAGTCTAGTCTATAGTCTAGTCTATAGTCTAGTCTATAGTCTAGTCTATAGTCTAGTCTATAGTCTAGTCTATAGTCTAGTCTATAGTCTAGTCTATAGTCTAGTCTATAGTCTAGTCTATAGTCTAGTCTATAGTCTGGTCTATAGTCTAGTCTATAGTCTAGTCTATAGTCTAGTCTATAGTCTAGTCTATAGTCTAGTCTATAGTCTAGTCTATAGTCTAGTCTACAGTTTAGTCTAGTCTACAGTTTAGTCTAGTCTATAGTCTAGTCTATAGTCTAGTCTATAGTCTAGTCTATAGTCTAGTCTATAGTCTAGTCTATAGTCTAGTCTATAGTCTAGTCTATAGTCTAGTCTATAGTCTAGCCTATAGTCTAGTCTGTAGTCTAGTCTATAGTCTAGTCTATAGTCTAGTCTATAGTCTAGTCTATGGTCTAGTCTATGGTCTAGTCTATAGTCTAGTCTATAGTCTAGTCTATAGTCTAGTCTATAGTCTAGTCTATAGTCTAGTCTATAGTCTAGTCTATAGTCTAGTCTATAGTCTAGTCTATAGTATAGTCTATAGTCTAGTCTATAGTCTAGTCTATAGTCTAGTCTATAACCTATAGTCTAGTCTATAGTCTAGTCTATAGTCTAGTCTATATTCTAGTCTATAGTCTAGTCTATAGTCTAGTCTATAGTCTAGTCTATAGTCTAGTCTATAGTCTAGTCTATAGTCTAGTTATAGTTAGTCTATAGTCTAGTCTATAGTCTAGTCTATAGTCTAGTCTATAGTCTAGTCTGTAGTCTTGTCTATAGTATAGTCTATAGTATAGTCTATAGTCTAGTCTATAGTCTTGTCTATAGTATAGTCTATAGTATAGGTCTATATGTAGTCTAGTCTAGCTGTAGTCTAGTCTATAGTCTAGTTTAGTCTCTAGTTTAGTTTATAGTCTAGTTTATAGTTTGGTTTATAGTCTAGTTTAGTCTCTAGTCTATAGTCTAATATATAGTCTAGTCTAAGATCTAAGATCTGCCTTCTCTTTTTCGGAAAACTTCGACCAAATTCTAAACCCCTTTGAATTTCTCCAAGTGCATTTGAAATATAATAAATGAAAAAAATCGTAAAAAAACTGTTTGAAATGTAATTTTACAACGTGACGTTATAGTACGAATTAGTTACGTGCAATATTGCTATAGTAGAATCAAAGGAACAACAACCAACTTGCGTATTTTAATGCATACTAATAGCAATACTAACACATATGTATACACACTCAAAAGCACACATACACTACATCATTATTAATGCATTTGTTTTATGTTTGTATTAAAGGTTTCCTTATTCGGCTATATACTAGGGGGACAAAAAAAATTAAACAAATACACGCACGGTACGTTGTATATACTAAGCTCCAACATGTGGAGATAAATGTTAATATATGTGTATGTGTGACAGGATTTTTTTTCTGTAGCATATACAAGGGGAGTTTTAGTTTATATTTTAACTTTAGCAATGGACTTACTGACTGACATTTCATACTAAACTTAGTTTATGAATATGTTTACCCAAGATTGTGTATATTTTTCATTAGATTTTTTTTACTATTTTGACTAGTACTTGTCCATTTTTTTTTTTTTTGTGTTTTTGTGTAGAAATCGTTTGTGAATGTATTACAATTCCCCTTTGACACTTGTAAGAATTGTATGTATTATTTTGTGTATTGTGTATACATATTACATTAGGGTGTTTATCTTGGTCAGCATTTAAGGAAAGGCAAAGAGGCGAAGAATCTCCACTATAAACTGATCTATAGTCTCGACAATATTTTGAACTGTAGCTTAATCTATAGACTTGACTATAGACTAAACTATATACTAGACTATAGAATAGACTATAGACTAGACTATAGAATAGACTATAGACTAGACTATAGACTAGACTATAGACTAGACTATAGACTAGACTATAGACTAGACTATAGACTAGACTATAGATGACTAGACTAGACTATAGACTAGACTATAGACTAGACTATAGACTAGACTATAGACTAGACTATAGACTAGACTATAGACTAGACTATAGACTAGACTATAGACTAGACTATAGACTAGACTATAGACTACTAGACTATAGACTATAGACTAGACTATAGACTAGACTATAGACTAGACTATAGACTAGACTATAGACTAGACTATAGACTAGACTATAGACTAGACTATAGACTAGACTATAGACTAGACTATAGACTAGACTATAGACTAGACTAGACTATAGACTAGACTATAGACTAGACTATAGACTAGACTAGACTAGACTATAGACTAGACTATAGACTAGACTATAGACTAGACTATAGACTAGACTATAGACTAGACTATAGACTAGACTATAGACTAGACTATAGACTAGACTATAGACTAGACTATAGACTAGACTATAGACTAGACTATAGACTAGACTATAGACTAGACTATAGACTAGACTATAGACTAGACTATAGACTAGACTATAGATAGACTACTAGACTATAGACTAGACTATAGACTAGACTATAGACTAGACTATAGACTAGACTATAGACTAGACTATAGACTAGACTATAGACTAGACTATAGACTAGACTATAGACTAGACTATAGACTAGACTATAGACTAGACTATAGACTAGACTATAGACTAGACTATAGACTAGACTATAGACTAGACTATAGACTAGACTATAGACTAGACTATAGACTAGACTATAGACTAGACTATAGACTAGACTATAGACTAGACTATAGACTAGACTATAGACTAGACTATAGACTAGACTATAGACTAGACTATAGACTAGACTATAGACTAGACTATAGACTAGACTATAGACTAGACTATAGACTAGACTAGACTATAGACTAGACTATAGATAGACTAGACTATAGACTAGACTATAGACTAGACTATAGACTAGACTATAGACTAGACTATAGACTAGACTATAGACTAGACTATAGACTAGACTAGACTAGACTATAGACTAGACTATAGACTAGACTATAGACTAGACTATAGACTAGACTATAGACTAGACTATAGACTAGACTACAGACTAGACTATAGACTAGACTAGAGACTAGACTATAGACTAGACTATAGACTAGACTATAGACTAGACTATAGACTAGACTATAGACTAGACTATAGACTAGACTATAGACTAGACTATAGACTAGACCAGGGGTCGGCAAACTTTTGAGTCGGAAGAGCCAAAACTTACAGTTTACAAAACATTGGTTTTAAAAGAGCCACAAAATGTTTGTTTATTAAAACATTACAAATGAATTTTTGTGGGTCACTCGAATGCGTTTTTAACACTTGTTATATAAAGATATAAAAGTTTATTAGAGTGGGGCGACAGTGATATCAATTTAAAAGGCATTTGCCATAATACAGTATAAAGTGTCATAGTTATGTATATAATAAGGCAGCAATCGAGATAAAATTTTGCACAAGTTTTTTTATGTGATGTATTGCGGACATCGAACCGTAATTGACCAACCCCAATATAAGGCCTCTTTAAAAAAATTACTCTAACGATCATAATTGACTTAACCGTTATGTTAATACCCACACACCCGGGTATGTTTTTCATTTTTGAAGTGATATATCTCGAGATCTATATATCGTATCGGCTTTGTAATTTGGACTATGCTTTCAGAGTAAATTTTTCTATACATTTTCAAAAATTAGTTAGATATATATATTTTTAAACCGATTTATGACCGATTTTCTATTTTTACATTGTGTATCAATACCCAACATACCCCGGTATGTATACAAATTATATGTCAGTTATTGGAAAAAAATTAAGTTTCATTATAAATTTTATGTTTTATTTTTAGAATTATATATTCTTGTATCTTATGAAAAAAAATAATATGCGCCGATTTTGATGAAATAATTTTTTTTTATTGTATATGACTTAGTTAAAATTATGCTGATTATAATAATTTATTCTCATATAAACAAAAATATTTAAGTTTAAATTTTAAAATTTTAATTTTTGACCATGACTTAGGAATATTTTTTTTGCAAAAAAGTTCCCTACTTACGAAAGCAAAACACAATTTCTTTAAAGCTAGTCGATTATACACACCTTAATAAATAATATATAAAAAGTTTTGTTCAATTATCTTTCCGGTCACTGAGTAATAGCTTCTTGAAGTCAAAATTTTACAAATTCAGCATAATGTACATTATACGTTATGAAGGCGTTTTTCTTTATGTTTTTTGCATACGATATTTTGTTAATAGGAAAGCAATAAGAAAACTCTAAAAAGAATTGCTAAACTTTAATGGTTTATAATCAAAACTATTAATTTATATATACAGACGTTTATTAAATTAGTTTTTATCTGAATTATACACTAGAAATGTATAAAAAGATAAAATAGCCATATAAATTGTATGACATACCCGCGGGTATGTTGCGTATTGATGTACGTAATTTTGGTCGGGTATAGACAAGACGGTTAACAGTAGCAGTATAGCGACGAAATTCGAGAATAAACAAGTTGTATGAGAACAAGTTGTATAAGAACAAAATCTATCTTCCAATTTTAATTTACCAATCAGAACTGAATTAATAATAGCGTATTATGACGAAATTCAACACAAACAGTAACAAAATAAACTTTTACCAAATTTGGTGATGATCGGCTCATAATTGATCCTATCCCCCATATTAGCTCCCCATGCTTACCGCTTCAAAACAGCAATACTAGCGTAGTGGTGAATTCGTCATAAACAAGTTTACAAAGTATATTAATAAAGTAGCGACATCTCTTGTTGTACAACAACATCTACAACAACCACATGTATTTTGTTTTTGGAATAATTTAAGATTGTGTCAAAATAAAATTTCCTTGAACAACAATGTGAACAAAACATAAATAAAAAATATTACTTTTAAGTTAAAAATATTAACGATTTAAATATATTATATATTATACAATTTATTACACTTTTAAACTACTTTAAAACCACTTTTAATTCACTTTTTCAACTTTTCACAAATTTTAACAAATAGCAAAACACAATTTAAAAATGGCGACGTAAACAATGTTAACAATTTTCAAAACAAACTTTGACAATTTGCTTCATTTATCTAGTTTAAAAAAAATAGTCAGCTGTTCAAGTGATGCTACTTTATTAATTTACTTTGCAAGTTTATAAGAACAAAAATACATACAACCAGTGTGACCAGGTCTCAAAAAATGTTGCGGCTAAATCCCATCCAAAATAATGCTAGAAAAAATGCTAAATTGATTTTAAAATGCCAAAAAAAATGCTAAAATTTTTTAAGTGTTTTTATGAACAATTCATATTAATTTGTAACTGAAATTCATTGTAATTTATATCAAGTAAGAAAGTATATTCTGCCGTGGTTGACCATATGAGTATAAAATTTGATTTATTTTTCGTAATAAAGCATTTATGTTGAATTGAACCTTGGTTCCGATATATTTAAACTAATTTTCTGAGAAAGGCTTTATACATTTGTATATGTATGGGGGATAGGTAAAATAAAGGACGGACTTTAACCATTTTAAAAGGTTTTGTCATTGGATCAAAAAAGCATACGTGCTTATTGTTTTGAAAATTTCAACCTCTACTAGACGGTCAGACTTACATGGCTTAATAGATTCAGAAAATGATTCTTAACCGATTAGTATACTCAAACGTAGTATAG
>NW_023997665.1:0-19216 GCF_015586225.1 Lucilia sericata
ATTGTTGGTGGTTTTGACAGCAATCGATGCACCGGTTCAGGATGTAACACTACTATTTGCCGTTGATTGGTTTGTGTAAGTATTAACAATTTTTGGAAATGTGAGTTTTAAAGTATGTGGGTGAAGTTAAAATATTTTTTGGATGTAGAATTTATAGTTTATCAAAATTAAGTAATTTGTTAAATTCTGTAATTTAGTTCAGTTCTAGTTCAGTTCTAGTTCAGTTCTAGTTCAGTTCTAGTTCAGTTCTAGTTCAGTTCTAGTTCAGTTCTAGTTCAGTTCTAGTTCAGTTCTAGTTCAGTTCTAGTTCAGTTCTAGTTCAGTTCTAGTTCAGTTCTAGTTCAGTTCTAGTTCAGTTCTAGTTCAGTTCTAGTTCAGTTCTAGTTCAGTTCTAGTTCAGTTCTAGTTCAGTTCTAGTTCAGTTCTAGTTCAGTTCTAGTTCAGTTCTAGTTCAGTTCTAGTTCAGTTCTAGTTCAGTTCTAGTTCAGTTCTAGTTCAGTTCTAGTTCAGTTCTAGTTCAGTTCTAGTTCAGTTCTAGTTCAGTTCTAGTTCAGTTCTAGTTCAGTTCTAGTTCAGTTCTAGTTCAGTTCTAGTTCAGTTCTAGTTCAGTTCTAGTTCAGTTCTAGTTCAGTTCTAGTTCAGTTCTAGTTCAGTTCTAGTTAGGTTCTGGTTCAGTTCTAGTTCAGTTCTAGTTAGGTTCTGGTTCAGTTCTAGTTCAGTTCTAGTTCAATTCTAGTTCAGTTCTAGTTCAGTTCTAGTTCAGTTCTAGTTCAGTTCTAGTTCAGTTCTAGTTCAGTTCTAGTTCAGTTCTAGTTCAGTTCTAGTTCAGTTCTAGTTCAGTTCTAGTTCAGTTCTAGTTCAGTTCTAGTTCAGTTCTAGTTCAGTTCTAGTTCTAGTTCAGTTCTAGTTCAGTTCTAGTTCAGTTCTAGTTCAGTTCTAGTTCAGTTCTAATTCAGTTCTAGTTCAGTTCTAGTTCAGTTCTAGTTCAGTTCTAGTTCAGTTCTAGTTCAGTTCTAGTTCAGTTCTAGTTCAGTTCTAGTTCAGTTCTAGTTCAGTTCTAGTTCAGTTCTAGTTCAGTTCTAGTTCAGTTCTAGTTCAGTTCTAGTTCAGTTCTAGTTCAGTTCTAGTTCAGTTCTAGTTCAGTTCTAGTTCAGTTCTAGTTCAGTTCTAGTTCAGTTCTAGTTCAGTTCAGTTCTAGTTCAGTTCTAGTTCAGTTCTAGTTCAGTTCTAGTTCAGTTCTAGTTCAGTTCTAGTTCAGTTCTAGTTCAGTTCTAGTTCAGTTCTAGTTCAGTTCTAGTTCAGTTCTAGTTCAGTTCTAGTTCAGTTCTAGTTCAGTTCTAGTTCAGTTCTAGTTCAGTTCTAGTTCAGTTCTAGTTCAGTTCTAGTTCAGTTCTAGTTCAGTTCTAGTTCAGTTCTAGTTCAGTTCTAGTTCAGTTCTAGTTCAGTTCTAGTTCAGTTCTAGTTCAGTTCTAGTTCAGTTCTAGTTCAGTTCTAGTTCAGTTCTAGTTCAGTTCTAGTTCAGTTCTAGTTCAGTTCTAGTTCAGTTCTAGTTCAGTTCTAGTTCAGTTCTAGTTCAGTTCTAGTTCAGTTCTAGTTCTAGTTCAGTTCTAGTTCAGTTCTAGTTCAGTTCTAGTTCAGTTCTAGTTCAGTTCTAGTTCAGTTCTAGTTCAGTTCTAGTTCAGTTCTCTAGTTCAGTTCTAGTTCAGTTCTAGTTCAGTTCTAGTTCAGTTTAGTTCAGTTCTAGTTCAGTTCTAGTTCAGTTCTAGTTCAGTTCTAGTTCAGTTCTAGTTCAGTTCTAGTTCAGTTCTAGTTCAGTTCTAGTTCAGTTCTAGTTCAGTTCTAGTTCAGTTCTAGTTCAGTTCTAGTTCAGTTCTAGTTCAGTTCTAGTTCAGTTCTAGTTCAGTTCTAGTTCAGTTCTAGTTCAGTTCTAGTTCAGTTCTAGTTCAGTTCTAGTTCAGTTCTAGTTCAGTTCTAGTTCAGTTCTAGTTCAGTTCTAGTTCAGTTCTAGTTCAGTTCTAGTTCAGTTCTAGTAGTTCAGTTCTAGTTCAGTTCTAGTTCAGTTCTAGTTCAGTTCTAGTTCAGTTCTAGTTCAGTTCTAGTTCAGTTCTAGTTCAGTTCTAGTTCAGTTCTAGTTCAGTTCTAGTTCAGTTCTAGTTCAGTTCTAGTTCAGTTCTAGTTCAGTTCTAGTTCTTCTAGTTCAGTTCTAGTTCAGTTCTAGTTCAGTTCTAGTTCAGTTCTAGTTCAGTTCTAGTTCAGTTCTAGTTCAGTTCTAGTTCAGTTCTAGTTTAGTTCTAGTTAAGTTCTAGTTCAGTTCTTAGTTAAGTCACATTTAGTTCACTCCTTCTTCTTATAAATATGTACTAATCTTCACAATTTCAATCTTTTCAGCGATCGCATACGTACTACAAATAATATGCTGGGAGATTGTTATACTGCTGCAGTCGTTGAGGAACTTTCACGTAAAGAATTAATGGCACTCGATGCTGCTGTACTCTATCAGGTAATATTTGAAGTGTTTTTTAAACTTGAAAAAACAATTTAAAAAAAGTGAAGTATTTTTTGATGAAATAAAAAATTAAATAAAATCTTCAACAGAATAATATTCTGTAATTCACTAAAAACGTATACCGCTTACAGATAAACGTAACAAGCTAGAGGTGCCTTAGAATCAACAGTATTTCTCTAATTATTGAAATAATCTAAATCCCTAAGAAATGTTGGATTTACTAATAATGTTTTTTGTTTACATTTTTTTACATTTGACATTTTGCGTTTCTATGTGTGTGTTGGCGCGTACAGGAAATTCCCATTAGTACTCCAAATGGTCATGTCAGTTTAGAAGGACAAACTGAATTGGATAGTAATTGTACTATACCGGATGCTGTTATCGTTGATATGAATGTGGTTATTAACAAAGTCCATCAGCAACAACAACAACAGCAGCAGCAGCAGCAACAACAACAACATCATAATGGTCATGCAAATAATAAAATTTAAAAGCGATACAATATTGAGCGAAGCAGAAAGAAAGCAAAAAGAAAATTTAACAATATTTTTTATTAAGGCAAACAACTAATTAATATTTTAAAGGCAAAAGATAATAACTAATTAATCATTATTATTAAGATTTAGTAAAGATGGTAGTGTTCCAGTATAAACCATATGAAAAAAAAAATTCAAATATTTAAACTGTCAATTTTTAAAACACCACAAAAACACAAACAAACAACAATATTAACGACATTTAATTAGAAAAAAAAAAAAAAAAAAAAAAAAATAATCAAACATATTATCATATATAGAATGATCATCATTGGCTCCTTAGAAAAAAAGACTTAAACAATTTTTAATCCCTTTTCCAAACAATAATAAAAACTCAAAAAATAAATTTAACAAAACTTAAAGCCAGACTGTTATTTTAACCAAACAAAATAAATTAAACAATATTCCAGTTCAGTATAGATTTTTAACAAATTTTATTAAATTATATCAATAACCCCCAAAATCTATTTGTATTTAAACTTAACAAAATATGAATAAAAACTCCTTTTGAATCAAAAATAAAACAATTTTTTAAAAAACCCAAGAAAATTTTCCAAAACAAAATTTTATATTTTAAATGTAATGAAAAAAATTAAATTAAACATTTGTGATGTTTTAACTACAACAATTTAGCAACAAGAAAAAACACACCCATATGTATTTCAAACACTAATTTCTAGCACTTTAAATTTTTCATTTAAATATATATATTTATACCTTTACTAATTTTAAAATTAAGTCTTAATTTGTTGCTCTAAACTAACAAAATAAAATTGTAAAAATTTGTATTTCCTTAATAATTTTTTCAAGTTAATTTTATAAATAACTTAAACATGTTTTTACATTAAAATAAAAAAACACACACAATCTGCTAAAAGGGTTGTAACTAAAGAATTTAATTCTTTTAGTTTATTTGCTTATTAAGTTTTAGTTATAGTGTTTTTTTTTTCATAAAAACAAACAAAACATTTGCTTTGAAATCAGTTTAAAATCACCTAAAATTATTACCAAAAAATCACAACATATTGCTAAAGTTTCTATGTGTTATTAAGACAAAACCGATTAACCCAATTATACTTATAATAGTAAACAAAATAAATAATCACATTTTTTAAAGTAGACTGATAGTAAATTAGTATTTAACAATATAAAATATTTGTATGCAAAAAAAAAAAAAAATTATGAGAAAAAACTAACAAAAAATATTATTAAAAAAAGAAGAACTTATCATATAAAGAAAAATAAATGTATTCAAACTGAAAATATCAAATTGAGAAAGAATAGAAATGTTGTTTTATTAAAAAACAAAAATAATGAAGTCGATTTTTAAAAGAAAAATATTGATTTTATCATTCGTATATATTTAACATCTCATGGTAAAACGTCCTCACTTTATTATATATTTGGTAATATGTGACGTATACGTTATATTAATTTTTATATGGATGGTGATGGAGGGTGTAACACCAAGAAGAAAGTATATACCTAGCAAAGTTATTACTCGGTAATCAATTGCACTAACCTGAATTCTGCATTATTTTTAAGTTCACTTCTAAAACCACTATATGACAAACAATAAAATAATAACGAACTAGAGGCCCCGGTTCGTATTTTGTGTGATACATTTTTTTTGCAACACCCTACTTGTAAGTACCTACTTACGCCTTATATGCAAGCGAGCGTTATACTACAAATAAGTCTATAGTCTAGTCTATAGTCTAGTCTATAGTCTAGTCTATAGTCTAGTCTATAGTCTAGTCTATAGTCTAGTCTATAGTCTAGTCTATAGTCTAGTCTATAGTCTAGTCTATAGTCTAGTCTATAGTCTAGTCTATAGTCTAGTCTATAGTCTAGTCTATAGTCTAGCTATATAGTCTAGTCGTCTATTCATAGTCTATCTATAGTCGAGTCTATATCTAGTCTATAGTCTATCTATAGTCTAGTCTATAGTCTATTCTATAGTCCCTAGTCTATAGATCTCAGTCTATAGTCTAGTCTATAGTCTAGTCATAGTCTAGCTATGTCTAGGTCTATAGTCCTAGTATATAAGTCGAGTCTATAGTCTAGTCATATCTACTCTATAGTCCTTTTATAGTCTAGTCTATAGTCAAGTCTATAGTCTAGTGTGCCTATAGTCTAGTCTATAGTCTAGTCTATAGTCTAGTCCTATAGTCTATGTTCTATAGTCTAGTCTATAGTCTAGTCTATAGTCTAGTCTATAGTCTAGTCTATAGTCTAGTCATTAGTCTAGTCTATAGTCTAGTCTATAGTCTAGTCTATAGTCTAGTCTATAGTCTAGTCTATAGTCTAGTCTATAGTCTAGTCTATAGTCTAGTCCTAGAGTCTAGTCTATAGTCTAGTCTATAGTCTAGTCTATAGGTCCTAGTCCTATAGTTCTAGTCTATAGTCTAGTCTATAGTCTAGTCTATAGTCTAGTCTATAGTCTAGTCTATAGTCTAGCTATAGTCTAGTCTATAGTCTACGTCTATATCTAGTCTATAGTCGTCTATAGTCTAGTCTATAGTCTAGTCTAGTCTAGTCTATAGTCTAGTCTATAGTCTAGTCTATAGTCTAGTCTATAGTCTAGTCTATAGTCTAGTCTATAGTCTAGTCTATAGTCTAGTCTATAGTCTAGTCTATAGTCTAGTCTATAGTCTAGTCTATAGTCTAGTCTATAGTCTAGTCTATAGTCTAGTCTATAGTCTAGTATATAGTCTAGTCTATAGTCTAGTCTATAGTCTAGTCTATAGTCTAGTCTATAGTCTAGTCTATAGTCTAGTCTATAGTCTAGTCTATAGTCTAGTCTATAGTAGTCTATAGTCTAGTCTATAGTCTAGTCTATAGTCTAGTCTATAGTCTAGTCTATAGTCTAGTCTATAGTCTAGTCTATAGTCTAGTCTATAGTCTAGTCTATAGTCTAGTCTATAGTCTAGTCTATAGTCTAGTCTATAGTCTAGTCTATAGTCTAGTCTATAGTCTAGTCTATAGTCTAGTCTATAGTCTAGTCTATAGTCTAGTCTATAGTCTAGTCTATAGTCTAGTCTATAGTCTAGTCTATAGTCTAGTCTATAGTCTAGTCTATAGTCTAGTCTATAGTCTAGTCTATAGTCTAGTCTATAGTCTAGTCTATTGTCTAGTCTATAGTCTAGTCTTTAGTCTAGTCTATAGTCTAGTCTATAGTCTAGTCTATAGTCTAGTCTATAGTCTAGTCTTATACTCTAGTCTAGTCTATATATATAGAGTCTATATATAAGAAAGCATTGAGTGATCGTTCTATTAACATTGGAATGAAACTTTAAATTTTTCCCATTTAATTATTTCAGTATTTTAATTTTTAAAGCTAAACATTTGAGAATTTTAACTGAAATAAAATGTTCTAATAGACAAATAGTATTAATATTATTCTGCAAAACACGTTTACAACTCAACACATGGAAATAAGGTGTGAAAAATTAATGCAAAAACATATAAAAATTTATTAATGAGAATGGCGTAGTTGTAACCAAATGCAGATGAAATGAATGAAATAATGAAAATCTTATATAAAAAAACAAATATACAACAAAATATTTTACTGATAAGAGCACCCAACTGAAGCGATTGAGTCTACCGATAATTTTTTGACAATTATGACAAGTTAAAGTTAATTAGTACCACAAAATGGTGAGATACAAGTAAACAACCGAACAGGCTAATCAAACATCCAGCCACACTACCAATAAGGCTGACTAATAAAGAATTACTGCAAACCAAATAAACTAAAACATAATACACCCAATAAAATAATTGTACAATCCAACATAAAGACACAGACATTTTCATCACTAAAGCCCAAGAAGATGAGAAAGGTAAGAAAAAAAGAAAGAACTATTCATAAAAATATGAAATAAAACATTAAATTATGACGACGACAATGTTGAAGCTGAAGACGAAGCAGAAGATGATAATGATGTTGATGGCTCCACAAATACTGGCTCTCTTATCATTTAACAACACTTAACTTTTGTAAAAAAGAAGTCAAAAGTAACCGGTTATTTGTCAGTGAAATACTGAAATACCTTGTAAATCATAAAGAATTTAAAATATTGAAATTTATGTGGAATATAATAAATACATATTAAGATGGACAAGGTATTTTATTTCGTATAAATCCTTTTTATACAGTAGTCCTGTTTTGCGTTTTTATTTATATTTTAATAAATTTGTTTATATCAAAAGTATCTGAGGCGAAAATAACTGTTATTTATGAATGGTGAGGAAAGTGAGTGATGACACTCGACGAAAATAACTAGTTCTTTTTATGGTGTATAAACCAATGCAGAATCTTACGTTAAGATATCAAGTTCAGTTCTAGTTCATTTCAAATTCAGTTTCAAGTCAGTTTTAGTTCAGTTCTAGTTCAGTTCATTTCTAGTTCAGTTCATTTCTAGTTCAGTTTAGTTCAGTTCTAGTTCATTCTAGTTCAGTTCTAGTTTCAGTTCTAGTTCAGTTCTAGTTCAGTTCTAGTTTCAGTTCAGTTCTAGTTCAGTCCTAGTTCAGTTCTAGTTCAGTTCAGTTTAGTTCTTTCAGTTCTAGTTCAGTTCTAGTTCAGTTCTAGTTCAGTTCTAGTTCAGTTCTAGTTCAGTTCTAGTTCAGTTAGTTCAGTTCTAGTTCAGTTCTAGTTCAGTTCTAGTCAGTTTAGTTCAGTTCTAGTTCAGTTCTAGTTCAGTTCTAGTTCAGTTCTAGTTCAGTTCTAGTTCAGTTCTAGTTCAGTTCTAGTTCAGTTCTAGTTCAGTTCTAGTTCAGTTCAGTTCTAGTTCAGTTCAGTTCTAGTTCAGTTCTAGTTCAGTTCTAGTTCAGTTCTAGTTCAGTTCTAGTTCAGTTCTAGTTCAGTTCTAGTTCAGTTCTAGTTCAGTTCTAGTTCAGTTCTAGTTCAGTTCTAGTTCAGTTCTAGTTCAGTTCTAGTTCAGTTCTAGTTCAGTTCTAGTTCAGTTCTAGTTCAGTTCTAGTTCAGTTCTAGTTCAGTTCTAGTTCTAGTTCAGTTCTAGTTCAGTTCTAGTTCAGTTCTAGTTCAGTTCTAGTTCAGTTCTAGTTTCAGTTCTAGTTCAGTTCTAGTTCAGTTCTAGTTCAGTTCTAGTTCAGTTCTAGTTCAGTTCTAGTTCAGTTCTAGTTCAGTTCTAGTTCAGTTCTAGTTCAGTTCTAGTTCAGTTCTAGTTCAGTTCTAGTTCAGTTCTAGTTAGTCTAGTTCAGTTCTAGTTCAGTTAGTTCAGTCTAGTTCAGTTCTAGTTCAGTTCTAGTTCAGTTCTAGTTCAGTTCTAGTTCAGTTCTAGTTCAGTTCTAGTTCAGTTCTAGTTCAGTTCTAGTTCAGTTCTAGTTCAGTTCTAGTTCAGTTCTAGTTCAGTTCTAGTTCAGTTCTAGTTCAGTTCTAGTTCAGTTCTAGTTCAGTTCTAGTTCAGTTCTAGTTCAGTTCTAGTTCTAGTTCAGTTCTAGTTCAGTTCTAGTTCAGTTCTAGTTCAGTTCAGTTCGTTAGTTCAGTTCTAGTTCAGTTCTAGTTCAGTTCTAGTTCAGTTCTAGTTCAGTTCTAGTTCAGTTCTAGTTCAGTTCTAGTTCAGTTTAGTTCAGTTCTAGTTCAGTTCTAGTTCAGTTCTAGTTCAGTTCTAGTTCAGTTCTAGTTCAGTTCTAGTTCAGTTCTAGTTCAGTTCTAGTTCAGTTCTAGTTCAGTTCTAGTTCAGTTCTAGTTCAGTTCTAGTTCAGTTCTAGTTCAGTTCTAGTTCAGTTCTAGTTCAGTTCTAGTTCAGTTCTAGTTTCTAGTTCAGTTCTAGTTCTAGTTCAGTCAGTTCTAGTAGTTCTAGTTCAGTATCGTTCAGTTTAGTCAGTTCAGTTCAGTTCTAGTTCAGTTCTAGGTTCTAGTTCTGTTCTAGTTCAGTTCTAGTTCAGTTCTAGTTCAGTTCTAGTTCAGTTCTAGTTCAGTTCTAGTTCATTTCTAGTTCTGTTAACTATTATCCACTAAAATGCATACAGTTTTCGAGTGTAACACATGCGTTTCGAAAATTTTTTGAATGCTCAACGTATTTTTTTTTTAATTTTTTTATCATAACTTACAACAAATATTCATATTAAAATATATTTAAATTTTTTTCTTGCATTTTGGTTATATTATTATTTTTGAATTTTATTGTTACGTTTAACATAAAGTGGCTGGTAAAACACACATCCCCAGGATGTGATCACAATCAAAACATCAATAAGCTTAACTGATGGATTGGACACAGTGATGATGATGACGATCGTTTCTTTTCGTACTCAAATGTGATGTATGTATGTACGTGAGTATTCTGCGTATGTAAATTGTTTCACAAAAAGAGAAAAAATAAAGAAAATGTATGAAGAATATGTAAAATTTACAACTGCATGTCCTTTCAATTGATCATAATGATCAACATGTTGTTTGGTGTTGTTGCTGTGCTGTGCCATGGCTGTTGATAATAATCTTTATTATAATGGGTGTTCTTTTGCCTCATTGCAGGAGTAAACTGTTGTTGAGGTTTTCTCTGTTTTTCTCAAATTTATTTATGTATTTAAACGCGTAACTGTGTCCATCAACACCTCCAGCCATAAAAGTAACAGCAGTTAATCGCAACTAAAGTATGACGGACAAAAAAAAAATGTAGAAATTCTTTCTTTTTGCTCTGCTGTACTCTCTTTATTTTTGTTGCAACTTGCAATTGAGATTGATCTTTATCCTGTATGCGAGGTACAGCTGAGAACTCAAGGCTGATAATTTGTAATAATTTACTACATATGTGTCAAATTACTACTCGATCTGTGAAACGAATGCATCATTCTCTACAAACCTGATCATGTCCCAACACTAATATACTACTACTTCTTTATCTTACAATTAATTAACTACCCTCGTAGCAAACTAAAAATTTTGCTTAAAATCCAACAAAGTGTTAAAACATAAGTAGTGCTGTAAGCTAAAGAGATCTTTATTTCATTCACCCGTTAGCCCAAACAAACGCCCTTTTTAAATGTTTTATATTTAGGGTTTTTTCAAGAATCTTTTTTAAATTTTGTATGTTTAAATAATGTAAAAAATTACTATGTTTTCTGTTAAGATAATTTTGCTGTAATCAAGAACACACGCATGTTTTTTTTCTGTATAAAAAAAAAATCTTTAGATTTTAAGCACAAAAAATAAAGGTGATGGTTGTTACCAATGTCTGTTTTATATCTAAATTGCAAATTTATTGATTTACATAACATTTTAATTAACATACGAGCAAAATACTGGGGAATACATCATCGTCATCATCATCACCGCCACCATCTTTAACATGCCTGCTGAGCGTCACCGTCATTATGATCAGAGTGTTTTTTTATTTTTATAATCTTTAATCTAAAATGTTCGAAAAATGTCTTGACCATTTTTTCTGTAGGAAATGATCGCGTTCACAAAACATGTGTTTTATTTAAAACAAACTCAAAAATACTATAATTATCAGTGAAATATTATTACACCAAAATTTTATTAAGTGTTAAGTGGATGTTGTTGGTTAAGAGTTTATTAAAGTTGTAAACAACTTTAATAAACTATAGTCTATAGTCTAGTCTGTAGTTAGTCTATAGTCTAGTCTATAGTTAGTCTGTAGTCTAGTCTATAGTCTAGTCTAGCCTATCGTCTAGTCTATAGTCTAGTCTATAGTCTAGTCTATAGTCTAGTCTATAGTCTAGTCTATAGTCTAGTCTATAGTCTAGTCTATAGTCTAGTCTATAGTCTAGTCATAGTCTAGTCTATAGTCTAGTCTATAGTCCTAGTCTATAGTCTAGTCTATAGTCTAGTCTATAGTCTAGTCTATAGTCTAGTCTATAGTCTAGTCTATAGTCTAGTCTATAGTCTAGTCTATAGTCTAGTCTATAGTCTAGTCTATAGTCTAGTCTATAGTCTAGTCTATAGTCTCGTCTATCGTCTAGTCTATAGTCTAGTCTATAGTCTAGTCTATAGTCTAGTCTATAGTCTAGTCTATAGTCTAGTCTATAGTCTAGTCTATAGTCTAGTCTATAGTCTAGTCTATAGTCTAGTCTATAGTCTGTCTATAGTCTAGTATATAGTTCTAGTCTATAGTCTAGTCTATAGTCTAGTCTATAAGTCTAGTCTATAGTCTAGTCTATAGTCTAGTCTATAGTCTAGTCTATAGTCTAGTCTATAGTCTATAGTCTAGTCTATAGTCTAGTCTATAGTCTAGTCTATAGTCTAGTCTATAGTCTAGTCTATAGTCTAGTCTATAGTCTAGTCTATAGTCTAGTCTATAGTCTAGTCTATAGTCTAGTCTATAGTCTAGTCTATAGTCTAGTCCATAGTCTAGTCTATAGTCCAGTCTATAGTCAAGTCTATAGTCTAGTCTATAGTCTAGTCTATAGTCTAGTCTATAGTCTAGTCTATAGTCTAGTCTATAGTCTAGTCTATAGTCTAGTCTATAGTCTAGTCTATAGTCTAGTCTGTAGTCTAGTCTATAGTCTAGTCTACAGTCTAGTCTATAGTCTAGTCTATAGTCTAGTCTATAGTCTAGTCTATAGTCTAGTCTATAGTCTAGTCTATAGTCTAGTCTATAGTCTAGTCTATAGTCTAGTCTATAGTCTAGTCTATAGTCTAGTCTATAGTCTAGTCTACAGTCTAGTCTATAGTCTAGTCTATAGTCTAGTCTATAGTCTAGTCTATAGTCTAGTCTATAGTCCAGTCTATAGTCAAGTCTATAGTTAGTCTATAGTCTAGTCTATAGTCTAGTCTATAGTCTAGTCTATAGTCTAGTCTATAGTCTAGTCTATAGTCTAGTCTATAGTCTAGTCTATAGTCTAGTCTATAGTCTAGTCTATAGTATAGTCTATAGTCTAGTCTATAGTCTAGTCTATAGTCTAGTCTATAGTCTAGTCTAGTCTATAATCTAGTCTATAGTCTAGTCTATAGTCTAGTCTATAGTCTAGTCTATAGTCTAGTCTATAGTCTAGTCTATAGTCTAGTCTATAGTCTAGTCTATAGTCTAGTCTATAGTCTAGTCTATAGTCTAGTCTATAGTCTAGTCTATAGTCTAGTCTATAGTCTAGTCTATAGTCTAGTCTATAGTCTAGTCTATAGTCTAGTCTATAGTCTAGTCTATAGTCTAGTCTATAGTCTAGTCTATAGTCTAGTCTATAGTCTAGTCTATAGTCTAGTCTATAGTCTAGTCTATAGTCTAGTCTATAGTCTAGTCTATAGTCTAGTCTATAGTCTAGTCTATAGTCTAGTCTATAGTCTAGTCTATAGTCTAGTCTATAGTCTAGTCTATAGTCTAGTCTATAGTCTAGTCTATAGTCTAGTCTATAGTCTAGTCTATAGTCTAGTCTATAGTCTAGTCTATAGTCTAGTCTATAGTCTAGTCTATAGTCTAGTCTATAGTCTAGTCTATAGTCTAGTCTATAGTCTAGTCTATAGTCTAGTCTATAGTCTAGTCTATAGTCTAGTCTATAGTCTAGTCCATAGTCTAGTCTATAGTCTAGTCCATAGTCTAGTCTATAGTCTAGTCTATAGTCTAGTCTATAGTCTAGTCTATAGTCTAGTCTATAGTCTAGTCTATAGTCTAGTCTATAGTCTAGTCTATAGTCTAGTCTATAGTCTAGTCTAGTCTAGTCTATAGTCTAGTCTATAGTCTAGTCTATAGTCTAGTCTATAGTCTAGTCTATAGTCTAGTCTATAGTCTAGTCTATAGTCTAGTCTATAGTCTAGTCTATAGTCTAGTCTATAGTCTAGTCTATATTCTAGTCTAGGTATAGTTTAGTCTATAGTCTAGTCTATAGTCTATTCTATAGTCTAGTCTATAGTCTAGTCTATAGTCTAGTCTATAGTCTAGTCTATAGTCTAGTCTATAGTCTAGTCTATAGTCTAGTCTATAGTCTAGTCTATAGTCTAGTCTATAGTCTAGTCTATAGTCTAGTCTATAGTCTAGTCTATAGTCTAGTCTATAGTCTAGTCTATAGTCTAGTCTATAATCTAGTCTATAGTCTAGTCTATAGTCAAGTCTATAGTCTAGTCTATAGTCTAGTCTATAGTCTAGTCTAGTATAGTCTATAGTCTAGTCTATAGTCTAGTCTATAGTCTAGTCTATAGTCTAGTCTATAGTCTAGTCTATAGTCTAGTCTATAGTCTAGTCTATAGTCTAGTCTATAGTCTAGTCTATAGTCTAGTCTATAGTCTAGTCTATAGTCTAGTCTATAGTCTAGTCTATAGTCTAGTCTATAGTCTAGTCTATAGTCTAGTCTATAGTCTAGTCTATAGTCTAGTCTATAGTCTAGTCTATAGTCGTCTATAGTCTAGTCTATAGTCTAGTCTATAGTCTAGTCTATAGTCTAGTCTATAGTCTAGTCTATAGTCTAGTTTATAGTCTAGTCTATAGTCTAGTCTATAGTCTAGTTTATAGTCTAGTCTATAGTCTAGTCTATAGTCTAGTCTATATTCTAGGTAGGTATAGTCTAGTCTATAGTCTAGTCTATATTCTAGTCTATAGTCTAGTCTATAGTCTAGTCTATAGTCTAGTCTATAGTCTAGTCTATAGTCTAGTTTATAGTCTAGTCTATAGTCTAGTCTATAGTCTAGTTTATAGTCTAGTCTATAGTCTAGTCTATAGTCTAGTCTATAGTCTAGTCTATATTCTAGGTAGGTATAGTCTAGTCTATAGTCTAGTCTATATTCTAGTCTATAGTCTAGTCTATAGTCTAGTCTATAGTCTAGTCTATAGTCTAGTATATAGTCTAGTATATATTCTAGTCTATAGCCTAGTCTATAGCCTAGTCTATAGTCTAGTCTATAGTCTAGCCTATGGTCTAGTCTATAGTCTAGCCTATGGTCTAGCCTATAGTCTAGTCTATGGTCCAGTCTAGTCTATAGTATATTCTAGTCTATAGTTTAGTCTATAGTCCAGTCTATGATATAGTCTATAGTCTAGTCTATAGACTAGTCAATAGTCTAGTCTATAGTCTAGTCTATAGTCTAGTCTATAGTCTAGTCTATAGTCTAGTCTAGTCTATAGTCTAGTCTATAGTCCAGTCTATAGTGTAGTATATAGTCTAGTCTATAGACTAGTCAATAGTCTAGTCTATAGTCTCGTCTATAGTCTAGTCTATAGTCTAGTTTACAGTCTTGTCTATAGTCTAGTTCTTAGTACTAATTTTATAGCTGAAAAGTCCGAATTTTCAAAAAGTACCAAGCTTATATTCGTAATTTTTCAATAAGGTACGAATGTGATATAACTTTTACTTCTATGTTTACAGGTTTAAAATTTACATGAAGTCCATAAAAGTACAAATGCAGTTTTTATGCTAGAGAGTGTTTAGTGTTTTACCGTCGGCAAAATGTTAAATATATTCAATACTCCAAAAATTTTAATGATAAGAAAATTATAGCAAAATTTGGCAATCGATACCAACTGTACCCATTAACAACAAAGTTTAAGATTTCCAGAAAACTAGATTTATTTTCATTTTATTTTTTTCCATTTGAAACAACCAAATATTATAAAATATCATTTTGGTAAAGGAACCAATAAAAAAAGAAAAAAATTCTTAAGAAAAATATCCGTATACATTACACAAAATATATTTTAATTTTGAAAATATTGTATTTAGCAGCAAGAAATATTAATAATTTAGTATACATGTGTATATTTAATATTAAACCATATAATATACGATTAAATGCCTATAACCGAATATGTGGGTTAAAATGTCGTTAAAAGTTAAAGGAACCTCAAGACCAAACAAACAAAAAAAAAAAAGGAGCCTATTTAAAATACTGCTGTGCCTAAGCTCACAAACTTAACAAATTGTGCATACACTTCATTTAATCCAACAAAAAAAGTATCAAATTTTCACAAGAGAACAAAAAAAGTCCTACAAGAAAACAAGATCGACGAAAAACATCAAGCAACTAAAATTTATATGAGAAACCACCACCATAAAATCCCTAATGCAACTACACAAAAAAATCAAAGCAAACCAAAAAGATCGTTTTTGCAAAAATCCTGATGATGATGAAACAAAAAAAAAAAAAAAAAACAAAAAAAAAAGAAATAAGCAAAATTAAGAAGAGTAAACTTTGGGTATTGCAATGTTTGGTTGGAGAAATTTTACACATGATGTGATCGCAAAGAACATGTATTCAAAATGACATGGTGGATAAGCCAAAAAATTAAACATACACACAAACTTATACTGCAACCATTTAATTTTTTTTATTATTTCTTTAACTAAATACAACAAAACTTTGACTGACTGTTTTTAAATGACAGAGACAGGATATAAACATACTTATACACACAAGCGAATTTCGAAATATTACCACGCTCATCCATTTCATTTTAAAAGACTTATTTATCTAATGACAATGGCAGTTAAACTCATTCCACGCACTCCTCTAAAAGAGTCTTCTACAACATACTACTCCTTAGTTTAGTTCAATTCAATGCAATATTAAGAGGTTGCAAGTATGTTGATAACAACAACAAATATAATAATACACCAAAATAACTTAATTAACTGGGAATTTTTGAAATGAATTACAATTGAGACGACAGACTACAGCACGTTTTTATTATAATGTGGGTTTTGCGAAGAAAAATAAGTAGCTGCATTTTTATTGCGTATGTATGAAAAGAATTAATGTTAATAGTTCTGTTCGCTATTTATATATTGTGGCGATACAAGGAAGTATTTACAGTCAAACTGAAGAACTGAACTAGAACTGAACTAGAACTGAACTAGAACTGAACTAGAACTGAACTAGAACTGAACTAGAACTGAACTAGAACTGAACTAGAACTGAACTAGAACTGAACTAGAACTGAACTAGAACTGAACTAGAATTGAACTAGAACTGAACTAGAACTGAACTAGAACTGAACTAGAACTGAACTAGAACTGAACTAGAACTGAACTAGAACTGAACTAGAACTGAACTAGAACTGAACTAGAACTGAACTAGAACTGAACTAGAACTGAACTAGAACTGAACTAGAACTGAACTAGAACTGAACTAGAACTGAACTAGAACTGAACTAGAACTGAACTAGAACTGAACTAGAACTGAACTAGAACTGAACTAGAACTGAACTAGCACTGAACTAGAACTGAACTAGAACTGAACTAGAACTGAACTAGAACTGAACTAGAACTGAACTAGAACTGAACTAGAACTGAACTAGAACTGAACTAGAACTGAACTAGAACTGAACTAGAACTGAACTAGAACTGAACTAGAACTGAACTAGAACTGAACTAGAACTGAACTAGAACTGAACTAGAACTGAACTAGAACTGAACTAGAACTGAACTAGAACTGAACTAGAACTGAACTAGAACTGAACTAGAACTGAACTAGAACTGAACTAGAACTGAACTAGAACTGAACTAGAACTGAACTAGAACTGAACTAGCACTGAACTAGAACTGAACTAGAACTGAACTAGAACTGAACTAGAACTGAACTAGAACTGAACTAGAACTGAACTAGAACTGAACTAGAACTGAACTAGAACTGAACTAGAACTGAACTAGAACTGAACTAGAACTGAACTAGAACTGAACTAGAACTGAACTAGAACTGAACTAGAACTGAACTAGAACTGAACTAGAACTGAACTAGAACTGAACTAGAACTGAACTAGAACTGAACTAGAACTGAACTAGAACTGAACTAGAACTGAACTAGAACTGAACTAGAACTGAACTAGAACTGAACTAGAACTGAACTAGAACTGAACTAGAACTGAACTAGAACTGAACTAGAACTGAACTAGAACTGAACTAGAACTGAACTAGAACTGAACTAGAACTGAACTAGAACTGAACTAGAACTGAACTAGAACTGAACTAGAACTGAACTAGAACTGAACTAGAACTGAACTAGAACTGAACTAGAACTGAACTAGAACTGAACTAGAACTGAACTAGAACTGAACTAGAACTGAACTAGAACTGAACTAGAACTGAACTAGAACTGAACTAGAACTGAACTAGAACTGAACTAGAACTGAACTAGAACTGAACTAGAACTGAACTAGAACTGAACTAGAACTGAACTAGAACTGAACTAGAACTGAACTAGAACTGAACTAGAACTGAACTAGAACTGAACTAGAACTGAACTAGAACTGAACTAGAACTGAACTAGAACTGAACTAGAACTGAACTAGAACTGAACTAGAACTGAATAGAACTGAACTAGAACTGAACTAGAACTGAACTAGAACTGAACTAGAACTGAACTAGACCTGAACTAGAACTGAACTAGAACTGAACTAGAACTGAACTATAACTGAACTATAACTGAACTATAACTGAACTATAACTGAACTATAACTGAACTATAACTGAACTAGAACTAGAACTGAACTAGAACTGAACTAGAACTGAACTAGAACTGAACTAGAACTGAACTAGAAACTGAACTAGAACTGAACTAGACCTGAACTAGAACTGAACTAGAACTGAACTATAACTGAACTAGAACTGAACTAGAACTGAACCGTTGTCGAAATGTTAACAAACGTGTTAACAAAAGCTTACTATTGGCACGGATTGTTTATTAATAGTGAGCTTACCACGTTTGTTAACATTTGGACAACGGATGTGTATAAAATTTAGATTTCGACAACGAATTGTTGCAATGTTGTCAACATTACATAGTGTTATCGTACGTATGTACATAGTTTGACTACGGATGGTATTGAAAAATTATAAACAGTTTGGTGTCAATTTGGTACCAGGGGTGTATATTTATTTTTCCCTATTGATTTTTATAGAGACTAATAACTAATCTAATTTGTTGTTAATGATGGGCAGCGGCTGAGTGACCAACGTGCTAACCACTTAAGCTACAGCACCATAAACATTGCACTGATTTTGTAGTTATTCTGCTCAAATTAAATAATTCGTTTAAAAGAAACCACAAACATTTTATCGTCCTTCCTGATTGGTATGCCTTTTCAATAAATTCAAATAAATTGTTAACAGCTGAAAATCTTTATTGGCATTTAAATCGTTGTGCCATCATTTTAATTGTATTCGTTTAAAGGTCAGGCCCTTTAGTGGTTGTTTGTTGAAACATCATTTAAATTTAGCTCATTATATTACAAATAAGATTCTACTCAAAAATGCCTGCTGCCTGATTAGGTATTTGGTATAACGATTATGCACATAAACTGCTGATATGTATATGTTAAATAGGCTGTCAATAATAATTTAAGTAAATTAAGCTTGAAAACAGTTTAAAATTGTTTAAATTTTGTTTTATTTTTTTTCTTCGGTTATCGATGTTAAACCAAAATATTTAATATTGTTTTTAAGCAACAACAACAACAAAAAGAGTAACATAAAAATAAACATACATAACAAGCAACAATCACTACTTGCAACACAGACGCACAGTAGAATTTGCAACACATACTACAAACATTCATACAGCCTGAGAATGGTTGGGCAAATGAGAAGAAAAAGAAAAACTCAAGTAGCATGAAAATAAAATTATGGTTAAAGGCTATAAAAATTGCTAAATTTATACAGACAACAAACATTGAAAGGTAATAATAACAATGTCATGTAAAATTTTTAAAGAAATCTTTAAAGTACAAAAAAAAGCGAACAAAAAAATGTTTAAAAAAAATCGTACACACGAGTATAAAATAAATTGAACAACTAAATACACAGAGGCAGCAAATCACAAATAAACATCAGATATCAGTTAAATTATTTTCAAACAAAAATTTTACCAAACACATGGTCAATTTGAATTAAACGAATTTTTTTTAAATCTACACAGAGGGAAAAAGAAATATACACGCCTGGTACCAAATTGACACCAAACTGTTTATAATTTTTCAATAACATCCGTTATCAAAGTGTATGCAACACAACACTAGGTAATGTTGACAACATTGCAACAATTCGTTGTCGAAATCTAAATTTTATACACATCCGTTGTCAAAATGTTAACAAACGTGGTAAGCTCACTATTGACAAACAATCCGTTGCCTGTAGTGAGTTTATCACGTTTGTTAACATTTAGACAACGAATGTGTATAAAATTTAGATTTTGACAACGAATTGTTGCAATGTTGACAACGTGCCGATCACTTTTAACTCAATCAGCCATTATGCTAAAAGTTCT
>NW_023997666.1:0-18976 GCF_015586225.1 Lucilia sericata
TGAACTAGAACTGAACTAGAACTGAACTAGAACTGAACTAGAACTGAACTAGAACTGAACTAGAACTGAACTAGAACTGAACTAGAACTGAACTAGAACTGAACTAGAACTGAACTAAACTGAACTAGAACTGAACTAGAACTGAACTAGAACTGAACTAGAACTGAACTAGAACTGAACTAGAACTGAACTAGAACTGAACTAGAACTGAACTAGAACTGAACTAGAACTGAACTAGAACTGAACTAGAACTGAACTAGAACTGAACTAGAACTGAACTAGAACTGAACTAGAACGGAACTAGAACTGAACTGAACTAGAACTGAACTAGACCTGAACGACAGCTAATTTTTGATAGTGTATCTATTATTAAAGCCTTGCCTGTATATGTTTGTAGTTGTTTGTCTAGCTGTAAATTTATGTAAATATATGTTTGTAATATTATCTCTCTATGACTTTTGTATGTTACATGTACATATGTATGTAAGTATATAACCCTTTCTAAACATTTTTTAATAGTAACAATTATTGTTTACATTTGTTGTTGCCAATGTTGTAGTTATTGTTCTTTTGTTACTTGTTATATTTGTTGTATACAATTATAGTTGTCGTGTGTGTTTTTTGTTGTTGCTGTTTCTGTTTGAAGTTTTCTATTGTTAAAAAAAAACGTATAAAAACAACAATAAAGCAAAGGCGCTAGTTTTTAAAATTATTTTACACTCTTCCTCTATTTTCTAAAACTCTCTTCATTGTTGTTATTATTGTTACATTATTTACAACTATTATTGTTTTGTTGCTTTATTATGATGACAATGTTGTTGTTCTTGTTTTTATTATAATTGTAAATGAAGATTTAGTAGATTGTTTTTATAGTTGTTGGTTTTGTTTTTCTAAAAACACATCAACCATACTATGTACTACATACAAATTTACATGTGTAATTATATGTGTGTGTGTGTGTTCGTATGTATTTCTTTTTTCTGTTGTTTTTGTGGTTGCTCACTTTGTTTATAAACATGAATATATAATAGAGTTCACTTGAGTGTATTGTAGTTCTCATAAATTCTATTGTGTTGTTGTTTTTTTTTCTGTTAACTTATTTATATGCATTTATGACAAACAGTCAAATGCGTTCGTTTAATTTAAATGTTATAAATATAAACAGTGCGTATACACACGCATATTACAAATTATAAACAAATTTATGTAAATTATTTATTATTTATGATTTCCACTTGTTTGTAAGTGAAGCGTTTAAAGGGTTTAACATTGTGTTTTTTTTTTTCAAATTGTTTTATAATTACATATATTCAAAGTGATTTTTATTTGTACATAAAAGTCATAAATTTTTAGTTTAGTGATATAATACATAAAGATTACTATGTACTAATTTGAAGTGTTTTATAAATAAATTTAAATTTTTTTATTTTTTATTTGTAGTGACTTTTGTAAATTACAGTTATAATGTTGTTCAATGTATTACGGCGATAACTACCAGAGATTTGTAATTAACATTGTGAAGAAATTTTTTCAACGGAAAAGTTCTAGTTCAGTTCTAGTTCAGTTCTAGTTCAGTTCTAGTTCAGTTCTAGTTCAGTTCTAGTTCAGTTCTAGTTCAGTTCTAGTTCAGTTCTAGTTCAGTTCTAGTTCAGTTCTAGTTCAGTTCTAGTTCAGTTCTAGTTCTAGTTCAGTTCTAGTTCAGTTCTAGTTCAGTTCTAGTTCAGTTCTAGTTCAGTTCTAGTTCAGTTCTAGTTCAGTTCTAGTTCAGTTCTAGTTCAGTTCTAGTTCAGTTCTAGTTCTAGTTCAGTTCTAGTTCAGTTCTAGTTCAGTTCTAGTTCAGTTCTAGTTCAGTTCTAGTTCAGTTCTAGTTCAGTTCTAGTTCAGTTCTAGTTCAGTTCTAGTTCAGTTCTAGTTCAGTTCTAGTTCTAGTTCTAGTTCAGTTCTAGTTCAGTTCTAGTTCAGTTCTAGTTCAGTTCTAGTTCAGTTCTAGTTCAGTTCTAGTTCAGTTCTAGTTCAGTTCTAGTTCAGTTCTAGTTCAGTTCTAATTCAGTTCTAGTTCAGTTCTAGTTCAGTTCTAGTTCAGTTCTAGTTCAGTTCTAGTTCAGTTCTAGTTCAGTTCTAGTTCAGTTCTAGTTCAGTTCTAGTTCAGTTCTAGTTCAGTTCTAGTTCAGTTCTAGTTCAGTTCTAGTTCAGTTCTAGTTCAGTTCTAGTTCAGTTCTAGTTCAGTTCTAGTTCAGTTCTAGTTCAGTTCTAGTTCAGTTCTAGTTCAGTTCTAGTTCAGTTCTAGTTCAGTTCTAGTTCAGTTCTAGTTCAGTTCTAGTTCAGTTCTAGTTCAGTTCTAGTTCTAGTTCAGTTCTAGTTCAGTTCTAGTTCAGTTCTAGTTCAGTTCTAGTTCAGTTCTAGTTCAGTTCTAGTTCAGTTCTAGTTCAGTTCTAGTTCAGTTCTAGTTCAGTTCTAGTTCAGTTCCAGTTCAGTTCTAGTTCAGTTCTAGTTCAGTTCTAGTTCAGTTTTAGTTCAGTTCTAGTTCAGTTCTAGTTCAGTTCTAGTTCAGTTCTAGTTCATTTCTAGTTCAGTTCTAGTTCAGTTCTAGTTCAGTTCTAGTTCAGTTCTAGTTCAGCTCTAGTTCAGTTCTAGTTCAGTTCTAGTTCAGTTCTAGTTCAGTTCTAGTTCAGTTCTAGTTCAGTTCTAGTTCAGTTCTAGTTCAGTTCTAGTTCAGTTCTAGTTCAGTTCTAGTTCAGTTCTAGTTCAGTTCTAGTTCAGTTCTAGTTCAGTTCTAGTTCAGTTCTAGTTCAGTTCTAGTTCAGTTCTAGTTCAGTTCTAGTTCATTTCTAGTTTATTTCTAGTTCAGTTCTAGTTCAGTTCTAGTTCAGTTCTAGTTCAGTTCTAGTTCAGTTCTACTTCAGTTCTAGTTCAGTTCTAGTTCAGTTCTAGTTCAGTTCTAGTTCAGTTCTAGTTCTGTTCTAGTTCAGTTCTAGTTCATTTCTAGTTCAGTTCTAGTTCAGTTCTAGTTCACTTCTAGTTCAGTTCTAGTTCAGTTCTAGTTCAGTTCTAGTTCAGTTCTAGTTCAGTTCTAGTTCAGTTCTAGTTCAGTTCTAGTTCAGTTCTAGTTCAGTTCTAGTTCTTCTAGTTCAGTTCTAGTTCAGTTCTAGTTCAGTTCTAGTTCAGTTCTAGTTCAGTTCTAGTTCAGTTCTAGTTCAGTTCTAGTTCAGTTCTAGTTCAGTTCTTGTTCAGTTCTAGTTCAGTTCTAGTTCAGTTCTAGTTCAGTTCTAGTTCAGTTCTAGTTCAGTTCTAGTTCAGTTCTAGTTCAATTTTACTTAATTTTACTGAATTTTCAATAAATTATTTATAGTTTTTTAACTTGACACTTTAATATTATTTTTTCTTTTAACTATTTTCTCTTTTCTTTTCATTAATTTAAATTTACTTCACTTGACTACTTTTCTAAGAACTATTTTAGACAATTATAGCTTTTCTAACCCCCTCTCAGTCCTCATCTGAGCACTGACAAAACATTTAATGATCTTAAAAGGAAATCGAGTTCATTACAATCATTTATTTAATTTTGACCATTTGAAATTGAATCAAGCTGAGTGCGAAAAATCATTTTTCACTTTCAGAAAACTTTAACAGAATCTATGGTTCTTGGCTTTTGTGAGTGTGTGTGTGTGTGTGTGTGAGTAAGACGCACATACAAAGAGGACACTAGTTGATAAAGGGCTGCTGCACTGTGGGTTGGTCAGTGGAGTTTTTTTAATTTTCCAGGTGTATTATTGAAAAGGTTAGTTTGTTTTTGTTATTGCTTTGGAAGGTGTAATGATGAGTTTAGGAGAATTTGAAAATTATCATTTTGGTTTCTCTGTTATTTGTATACCGCCCACTGTGCGTGTTTTTCTAAAGCTTCAATGTAACTAAAATATAGTAAATGATTTTGTAGATAGTTGTGGCAAAATGAAAATAAACCCCATTAAATGAAGTTGGAAATATACAAACAATGCAACTACAATATTTTCTAATACTTGCTCCTTTAGCTCAACTCCATCCAGTCATCGTCATCACCATCATCATGGCCATCAGTAGTCATGGCATCTATTACTACCAATATAAAGTATTAGTAATTAAAATTGATTACTTTCTAGGGATAGAATGATAGAAAATGTGAGCTACAAAGCCCAGCATACTCGTTCATTTGCCAAAAATCAGGATATGAATTTTGTAAAGGAAGTTGTTTTTAAATTATTCGAAATATTTTTGTTGAAGCAATAAATTTTCTTAAGAATTCAATTTATTGCAAATAAATTAAAATTATATTCATTTCCTTAGTTTCCAATGAACAACTTGTTTTTCTTGTTATTCACACATTTCATCTAATACCCCGCCATCAGTTTACTTTGAAAAAAAAATTAATTGTTTGAGGAATTTATTCCTATTATTTATTCTATTTATGTTGTTAAGTTTAATTTCTATAAAATTTATGAAATCACTTCTTATAAATACTGGCATAAATTGTAATTAAGATTCACTTATTTGTCATTAAACTACAATTGAAACAAGGCGGCATATTTATTTTAAACAATCTGGGTTATATAGTTTTTTTCTTTGCGCAAATTCTTTACGTTTTTTTATTGCTATTATTGCCAGTAAATAATTGATGACACCATTTGTTACCATGGAACAAGTGAAAAGTTAATTGAACATGAGTAAATTGTACAAGAACAAAAAAACAAGTTAGAGTGCTATATTCGGCTATGCCGAATCTTAAATACCCTCCACCAGCAAGCTACTTTTTATTGAGACCCATTTAACTATCTAATTTTTATATAACTTGGCAAAATTTTTGTTTCCTTATTGAGGGTACTAATATTTATGCATATGTCAAACTAATTTTAATTAGGTCGAGAAAAATGTATATTAATAGGCCAGTTTGAAAACATTTTAATATAATGATTAACTGTACACAGAACATACTCATTTTGAATTTTATCCGGATATAATCATTTAATTACGAATTAAGTGGTATTAAGTGATTTTCAGAAGTATACCTTATATGGGAGCTAAGACAACCTATGGACCGATCCAGAAGAAAAAATCCGTAGAATGATTTATATATACAAAATACACATTTATGTCGAATTTTATCCCGATAACTTTGATTGTTAATGTGCATTTGAGTAATTTTCGGAAATGGTCCTTATATGGGAGTTGTGACCAATTATCAACCGATAAGGAAAAAAATTCGTATAGTGATTTATATGCCAAAAAAATTCAAGTCGAATTTTACTACAATAGATTTATTAATTAATGAAATATGTGCGTTTAGGTGATTTTCGGAAGTGAACTTTATATGTATAGGAGCTATGACCTTACACAAAACATATTTGTGTCGAATTTTATCAAGATATCTTTATTTGTTAATGAAATATGTGCGTTTAAGTGATTTCTTTGAAGGAGCTATTACCATATATGGTACAATCCGGAAAAAATTGGTAGAATGATTTATATGCTCACAAAACATATTCAAGTCGTACTTTATCCAAATAGCTTTATTATTCAAAGTGATTAAGTGATTTTCGTAAGTGGACCCTCTATATGAGCCTATCCGGAAAAAATTTCGTAGAGTGATTCATATAAAGACAAAACATATTTGTGTCGAATTTTATCAAGATAACTTTATTTGACAATGAAATATGTATTTTTAAGTGATTTTCGGAAATGGGGTTATATGAGAGCTATGACCAATAATGGACCGATCCGTAAAAAATTTGGTGAAATGATTTGAATGTACACAAAACGTATTTTTGTCGAACTTTATCCCAATAGCTTTAGAATTCAATGTGTTTAAGTGATTTTCGGAAGTGGACCTTATATGGGAGCTATGACCAATTATGGGCCTATCCGGAAAAAATTTAGTGGAATAATTCATATTTATACGAAATATATTTATGTCGAATTTTATCACGATAGCTTTATTTGACAATGAAATATGTATTTTTAAGTGATTTTCGGAAATGGGGTTATATGGGAGCTATGACCAATAATGGACCGATCCGTAACAAAATTAGCAAAATGATTTGTATGTATACAAAACATATTTGTGTCGAATTTTATCCCGATATCTTTATAATTCAATGAAATATATGCGTTTAAGTGATTTTCGGAAGTGGACTTTATATGGGAGCTATGACCAATTATGGACCTATCCGGAAAAAATTTCGTAGAGTGATTTATATTTAGACTAAACATATTTGTGTCGAATTTCATCAAGATAGCTTTATATGACAATGAAATATGAGCTTTTAAATGATTTTCGGAAGTGGGCCTTATATGGGAGCTATGACCAATAATGGACCGATCCGTAAAAAATTTCGTAGAATGATTTGTATGTACACAAAACATGTTTAACTCGAATTTTATCACAATAGCTTTATTCATCAATGAAATATGTGCGTTTAGGTGATTTTCGCAAGTGGACCTTGTATGGGAGCTATGGCCAATTGTGGACCGACTGAGATCTGCGTTGACAGTATAATTTCTGTTCATATTATATTTGCATGTGCAAAATTGTGTGTTGATACCGATATATTTGAGGGAGTTATTAGCGATAAACTAATTTCCGGGAATATATACCTTTGTATGGGGGCTATGGGAAATATTGGATTGATTGTAAAGATTTTCAACATAATTGATCACTGCCATGAAAAAATAATGTGTGACAAAATTCATCGAAATATCTTTGGTAGTTTCTGAGAAAACTTCAAAAGAATGATGAAAAAAACGTAATTTTTTTCGAGGTAGTCTGAAATTTTTACTCATAGCTTTTTACGTTGTGAACCGATTTTGCTGATTTTCAATACCAAACTGCTTAGGATAACAATAAATATTTTGGGTGCATTTGGTTGATTTCCTTTGCTTAGTTTTAACGTGAGCGTGTTTTACACAGACAGACAGACAGACAGACGGACAGACGGACAGACGGACAGACGGACAGACGGACAGACGGACATAGCTAAATCGACTCAGAATTTCATAAGGACCCAGAATATATATACTTTGTTGGGTTCTTAGATGAATATTTCTTGGTGTTACACACGGAACGACAAACTTATATATACCCTCTATCACCACTGATGGTGGTGGAGGGTATACAATAAAAACATAGTTTTTATTATTAAATCAGAGTTCCGCAATATGGTTGTGCCAAAGGACAAATAATAGTGAACGAAAGCTGTTATGATGAGAAGAAAAAAAATTGCAATTACTTGCTAAAGTTGCTTTTAAAAGCTGTTATGAACAAAAAAGCTAGTTCTATTTATGTTATAGTTCAGTTCTAGTTCGTTTATAGTTCTGTTCTAGTTCTGTTATAGTTCTGTCTAGTTATGTTCAGTTTCTGTTTTCTAGTTCTGTTCTAGTTCTGTTCTAGTTCTGTTGCTAGTTCTGTTCTAGTTCTGTTCTAGTTCTGTTCTAGTTCTGTTATAGTTCTGTTCTAGTAGTTCTAGTTCTGTCTAGTCTGTTTAGTATGTCTATTCTGTTCTAGTTTGTTCTAGTTCTGTTCTAGTCTGTTCTAGTTCTGTTCTAGTTCTGTTCTAGTTCTGTTCTAGTTCTGTTCTAGTTCTGTTCTAGTTCTGTTCTAGTTCTGTTCTAGTTCTGTTCTAGTTCTGTTCTAGTTCTGTTCTAGTTCTGTTCTAGTTCTGTTCTAGTTCTGTTCTAGTTCTGTTCTAGTTCTGTTCTAGTTCTGTTCTAGTTCTGTTCTAGTTCTGTTCTAGTTCTGTTCTAGTTCTGTTCTAGTTCTGTTCTAGTTCTGTTCTAGTTCTGTTCTAGTTCTGTTCTAGTTCTGTTCTAGTTCTGTTCTAGTTCTGTTCTAGTTCTGTTCTAGTTCTGTTCTAGTTCTGTTCTAGTTCTGTTCTAGTTCTGTTCTAGTTCTGTTCTAGTTCTGTTCTAGTTCTGTTCTAGTTCTGTTCTAGTTCTGTTCTAGTTCTGTTCTAGTTCTGTTCTAGTTCTGTTCTAGTTCTGTTCTAGTTCTGTTCTAGTTCTGTTCTAGTTCTGTTCTAGTTCTGTTCTAGTTCTGTTCTAGTTCTGTTCTAGTTCTGTTCTAGTTCTGTTCTAGTTCTGTTCTAGTTCTGTTCTAGTTCTGTTCTAGTTCTGTTCTAGTTCTGTTCTAGTTTAGTTCTATGTCATCCTAGTTCAGTTCTATTTCAGTTTTAGTTCAGGTCTAGTTCAGTTCTTAGTTCAGTTCTAGTTCAGTTCTAGTTCAGTTCTAGTTCAGTTCTAGTTCAGTTCTAGTTCAGTTCTAGTTCAGTTCTAGTTCAGTTCTAGTTCAGTTCTAGTTCAGTTCTAGTTCAGTTCTAGTTCAGTTCTAGTTCAGTTCTAGTTCAGTTCTAGTTCAGTTCTAGTTCAGTTCTAGTTCAGTTCAGTTCTAGTTCAGTTCTAGTTCAGTTCTAGTTCAGTTCTAGTTCAGTTCTAGTTCAGTTCTAGTTCAGTTCTAGTTCAGTTCTTGTTCAGTTCTAGTTCAGTTCTAGTTCAGTTTCTAGTTCAGTTCTAGTTCAGTTCTAGTTCAGTTCTATTCAGTTCTAGTTCAGTTCTAGTTCAGTTCTAGTTCAGTTCTAGTTCAGTTCTAGTTCAGTTCTAGTTCAGTTCTAGTTCAGTTCTAGTTCAGTTCTAGTTCAGTTCTAGTTCAGTTCTAGTTCAGTTCTAGTTCGTTCTAGTTCAGTTCTAGTTCAGTTCTAGTTCAGTTCTAGTTCAGTTCTAGTTCAGTTCTAGTTCAGTTCTAGTTCAGTTCTAGTTCAGTTCTAGTTCAGTTCTAGTTCAGTTCTAGTTCAGTTCTAGTTCAGTTCTAGTTCAGTTCTAGTTCAGTTCTAGTTCAGTTCTAGTTCAGTTCTAGTTCAGTTCTAGTTCAGTTCTAGTTCAGTTCTATTCAGTTCTAGTTCAGTTCTAGTTCAGTTCTAGTTCAGTTCTAGTTCAGTTCTAGTTCAGTTCTAGTTCAGTTCTAGTTCAGTTCTAGTTCAGTTCTAGTTCAGTTCTAGTTCAGTTCTAGTTCAGTTCTAGTTCAGTTCTAGTTCAGTTCTAGTTCAGTTCTAGTTTAGTTCTAGTTCAGTTCTAGTTCAGTTCTAGTTCAGTTCAGTTCTAGTTCAGTTCTAGTTCAGTTCTCTAGGTGAGGTTGAACTGAGCTGAAAATAAAATTCCTATAGAAAAGTTTATGATTACGTTTGTTTATGAAATGAGAGTCCATTCCCTACAAGAGATAAGTTTGAGCTTTTTCTGTTCCAATTGAAGCTTTTTACTTTAAAAAGTTTAAATATTTCCTGCTTTTGTATTTGTCCCCCTGCATAAATATGATGATGCATGAAACTTTAAGCGTGCCATCAGACACACATTAAATAATCTTTATGCCACAAAAAAAAAAAATTACTTTGCACTAAAATCCGCAAAAAACGCACTGGGTGAAACAAAAAAATAAAAATTGAGGAAAAAAGATGACAGATGGGTTAACAAAATATGACATTTGACTACATTCTTAACATACCAAAGTGACAGACATTCTTTCTTATTTTATGTTTTTTTTCAAGCTAACGTGCACTACTATTTTACAGACACACAATGGGGAAAAATGCGACTTTGAATAATGACTGACTGCTTGACTGACTGTGTGAATGAGTGAGTGAGTGAATGAATGACTTTTTGTGTGTTAAATAATAAATGAGCAGGAGTCAAATACATTATTGTTGCATGCCACACTTTTAAGCGATTTAACTTTTAAAATTGAAAGAACCACATACAACTATTACTGTCACAGCAGCTACTAGTTTAAAAGTTAAAAATGAAAAATCATGCAAATTTTTCCGCCAGTTTTCTGTTGTCGTTTTTGCATAAAATTATTTTTGTTATTTTGGCACTACATCAACAATTAATTAATTTAAAATTCGCACAGACACTCACGCATACTCCCAGTCGCATGAATTCGAACTGTTTTAAATATACAACTGAAGTGTTTTCAATTAAATTTATTTCAATTTTTTAATTTATTTGTTTAAATTGATTTAAAATGCGTAAATGTGAGAATATGCAAAAAGAAATAAAAAATAAATTAATAAACATTATTTGCCTGTAAATGCAATTTTTAATGTATAGAACAGTAGAGAGCCGGACAGACGGACAGACAGACAGGTAGAGACTGGCTGGCAGTCAGTTAGTAGGAAGGACAGACTTTCATATTGCATGTAAAGTTTTCTTACAAAATGTATGTAAATTTTTTTATTTGTATTTTTGATATTATCATTATTATTTGCTTGATTTTTAATTTATTTTTTGTCGGACGTTTTGAAATTGTAAGCAATATTTTATTCCGCATTCCATTGTGTAAGGTATAAATATTGAAATGTCTTAAAATTTTAGCGTTTTGAACGAATTTTAAATGCCTTATTTTGCGATAAAAGAAAGATCTCAATTAAAAGAGAACATACACTAAAACTTTCTAACGATGAGCTTTCTTTTCATTATATATGAAAGAAATTCAGTTGGCTCAAATTTATATTTCGATTCATTTCTTAGATAATCGTTCTCTACCAATAAGAAACGTTTATTTCATTCGTGGATTTTGATCAAAGTAGAACGTATACTATTCCGAACTTTTCATTCCTTTATATCCGAGGGAAGCACAGGCGACTTCACTTAGAATGGTTCTCCCAATACTTTCAATTCCTTCTATAATCATAGTTCTGTTCTGTTCTAGTTCTGTTCTAGTTCTGTTCTAGTTCTGTTCTAGTTCTGTTCTAGTTCTGTTCTAGTTCTGTTCTACACACAGGGAAAAAGAAATATACACGCCTGGTACCAAATTGACATCAAACTGTTTACAATTTTTCAATACCATCCGTTGTCAAATTATATACATGCATACGTACGACAACACTATGTTATGTTGACAACATTGCAACAATTCGTTGTCGAAATCTAAATTTTATACACATTCGTTGTCTAAATGTTAACAAACGTGGTAAGCTCACTATTGACAAACAATCCGTTGCCAATAGTGAGCTTACCATGTTTGTTAACATTTAGACAACGGATGTGTATAAAATTTAGATTTCGACAACAAATTGTTGCCAATATTGACAACGTTGCATTTTTAAATTACATAGTGTTGTCGTTCGTATGTATATACTTTGACAACGGATGTTATTGAAAAATTATAAAACTATTGGTGTCAATTGGTACCAGGCTGTATATTTCCTTTTCCTCTGTGTAGTCTGTTCTAGTTCTGTTCTAGTTCTGTTCTAGTTCTGTTCTAGTTCTGTTCTAGTTCTTGTTCTTGTTCTATTCTAGTTCTGTTCTAGTTCTGTTCTAGTCTGTTCTAGTTCTGTTCTAGTTCTGTTCTGTTCTGTTCTAGTTCTGTTCTAGTTCTGTTCTAGTTCTGTTCTAGTTTGTTCTGTTCTAGTTCTGTTCTAGTTCTGTTCTAGTTCTGTTCTAGTTCTGTTCTAGTTCTGTTCTACGTTCTGTTCTAGTTCTGTTCTGTTCTGTCTGTTCTGTTCTGTTCTGTTCTAGTTCTGTTCTAGTTCTGTTCTAGTTCTGTTCTAGTTCTGTTCTAGTTCTGTTCTAGTTCTGTTCTAGTTCTGTTCTAGTTCTGTTCTAGTTCTGTTCTAGTTCTGTTCTAGTTCTGTTCTAGTTCTGTTCTTTCTGTTCTAGTTCTGTTCTAGTTCTGTTCTAGTTCTGTTCTAGTTCTGTTCTAGTTCTGTTCTAGTTCTGTTCTAGTTCTTTCTAGTTCTGTTCTAGTTCTGTTCTAGTTCTGTCTAGTTCTGTTCTAGTTCTGTTCTAGTTCTGTTCTAGTTCTGTTCTAGTTCTGTTCTAGTTCTGTTCTAGTTCTGTTCTAGTTCTGTTCTAGTTCTGTTCTAGTTCTGTTCTAGTTCTGTTCTAGTTCTGTTCTAGTTCTGTTCTAGTTCTGTTCTAGTTCTGTTCTAGTTCTGTTCTAGTTCTGTTCTAGTTCTGTTCTAGTTCTGTTCTAGTTCTAGTTCTAGTTCTGTTCTAGTTCTGTTCTAGTTCTTTCTGTTCTAGTTCTGTTCTAGTTCTGTTAGTTCTAGTTCTGTTCTAGTTCTGTTCTAGTTCTGTTCTAGTTCTGTTCTAGTTCTGTTCTAGTTCTGTTCTAGTTCTGTTCTAGTTCTGTTCTAGTTCTGTTCTAGTTCTGTTCTAGTTCTGTTCTAGTTCTGTTCTAGTTCTGTTCTAGTTCGGTTCTAGTTCTGTTCTAGTTCTGTTCTAGTTATGTTCTAGTTCTGTTCTAGTTCTGTTCTAGTTTCTGTTCTAGTTCTGTTCTAGTTCTGTTCTAGTTCTGTTCTAGTTCTGTTCTAGTTGTTCTAGTTCTGTTCTAGTTCTGTTCTAGTTCTGTTCTAGTTCTTTCTAGTTCTGTTCTAGTTCTGTTCAGTTCTATTCTAGTTCTGTTCTAGTTCAGTTCTAGTTCTGATCTAGTTCTGTTCTAGTTAGTTTAGTTCTGTTCTAGTCTGTTCTATAGTTCTAGTTCTGTTCTAGTTCTGTTCTAGTTCTGATCTAGTTCTGTTCTAGTTCTGTCTAGTTCTGTCTAGTTCTGTTCTAGTTCTGTTCTAGTTCTGTTCTAGTTCTGTTCTAGTTCTGTTCTAGTTCTGTTCTAGTTCTGTTCTAGTTCTGTTCTAGTTCTGTTCTAGTTCTGTTCTAGTTCTGTTCTAGTTCTGTTCTAGTTCTGTTCTAGTTCTGTTCTAGTTCTGTTTCTAGTTCTGTTCTAGTTCTGTTCTAGTTCTGTTCTAGTTCTGTTCTAGTTCTGTTCTAGTTCTGTTCTAGTTCTGTTCTAGTTCTGTTCTAGTTCTAGTTCTGTTCTAGTTCTGTTCTAATTCTGTTCTAGTTCTGTTCTAGTTCTGTTCTAGTTCTAGTTCTGTTCTAGTTCTGTTCTAGTTCTGTTCTAGTTCTGTTCTAGTTCTGTTCTAGTTCTGTTCTAGTTCTGTTCTAGTTCTATTCTAGTTCTGTTCTAGTTTTGTTCAGGTACTGTTCTAGTTTTGTTCTAGTTCTGGTTCTAATTTCTGATCTGTTGATCTCTGCCTGTTGAAAATTATTATCGAATGAAATCAATTATGAATTATTATTGTATAGGTATCAAACCACTTATGATTTTATGCTGATACTTTTCAAAACCCCTTTTCCACATTTAGCAACATATCACCTCCTTTTCCCCTACACAAAAATTTAATACAAAATATAGCGACAAACAATGCAATTGATATTAATGCTGATACATTACATTAACAAGACAATGATGATTGTGTATGCATTACAATGTCATATTGATGTAATTATATAGAAACACAAAAAAAAAAACAATCGGTTTGCAAACTGTAAAAACAACAGCAGAAGAAAACAATTACTACAATAAATACGTGAAGTCACAACGACACACTCACAACTAATGACAGACATTCAAGAATAAACGGAAAAAATGTATATCCCGCTTTAATGATTGATAAAGTTATCAAGATAAATTCAATCAATAAATCAACATAAAATAAACACAAAATGCAATGCAAACGCCGGACAACAGATCATTTCAATTACAACATCGTCAAAGTGAAGAGGGTAGGAAAGGCAGGAGAGAGAGATAGAGTAGAAATTAAAACCTGATATAAATTCAATGAACTTGATATGTAGAGCTTTAAATCAGTTGACAATGTCAGTTGCAGCTTATAAAACTATTCATATTTAAAATCATTAATTAAGGAGGCGATAAAGAGGGAAGAGCGGAGATTTTGGATTCGTGATTAAAAATGATCGCTTGACTTAATTGTGATACATAGGAATTTAAATAGTACTTGAAGGTGTTTTAGAAAGAGATTTTAATGGAATTTTTATTAGAGTAGATTATAAATTAAACTTGTTGTATTAACTTTAAAATATGTATTTGTGATTGAAGCTTTCTCTTATTAAGCTTTGATTAATGCATCATAGATCTTAATAGAGATCTTTTAAATGAATTCAATTAAACAACAATATTTATGTTTAATTATTTAAATAATTTTTAGCATCTTATCGAAAAATACTAGCATCAAATATTAATGATATAAAAAGCAACAGAGCTTTTATTTTACAGCTTTTTGTAAATGATTTGATAAATAAGATCAATGAACCTGAAGAGAATTTACGTACTTAGTAAACTTTAAAGTGATATTTCAGATAAGTTCTAGTTCAGTTTTAGGTGAATGATTTAAAAAGCTGGAAAGCTATGTTTGATTTTAAAGCTTTTAGTTTTGTTCTAGTTCTGATCTAGTTCTGCTCTAGTTTTGTTCTATTTCTGTTCTAGTTCAGTTCTAGTTCAGTTCTAGTTCAGTTCTAGTTCAGTTCTAGTTCAGTTCTAGTTCAGTTCTAGTTCTGTTCTAGTTCTGTTCTAGTTCTCTTCTAGTTCTGTTCTAGTTCTGTTCTAGTTCTGTTCTAGTTCTGTTCTAGTTCTGTTCTAGTTCTAGTTCTGTTCTAGTTCTGTTCTAGTTCTGTTCTAGTTCTAGTTCTGTTCTAGTTCTGTTCTAGTTCTGTTCTGTTCTAGTTCTGTTCTAGTTCTGTTCTAGTTCTGTTCTAGTTCTGTTCTAGTTCTGTTCTAGTTCTGTTCTAGTTCTGTTCTAGTTCTGTTCTAGTTCTGTTCTAGTTCTGTTCTAGTTCTGTTCTAGTTCTGTTCTAGTTCTGCTCTAGTTCTGTTCTAGTTCTGTTCTAGTTCTGTTCTAGTTCTGTTCTAGTTCTGTTCTAGTTCTGTTCTAGTTCTGTTCTAGTTCTGTTCTAGTTCTGTTCTAGTTCTGTTCTAGTTCTGTTCTAGTTCTGTTCTAGTTCTGTTCTAGATCTGTTTCTAGTTCTGTTCTAGTTCTGTTCTAGTTCTGTTCTAGTTCTGTTTCTAGTTCTGTTCTAGTTCTGTTCTAGTTCTGTTCTAGTTCTGTTCTAGGTTCTGTTCTAGTTCTGTTCTAGTTCTGTTCTAGTTCTGTTCTAGTTCTGTTCTAGTTCTGTTCTAGTTCTGTTCTAGTTCTGTTCTAGTTCTGTTCTAGTTCTGTTCTAGTTCTGTTTCTAGTTCTGTTCTAGTTCTGTTCTAGTTCTGTTCTAGTTCTGTTCTAGTTCTGTTCTAGTTCTGTTCTAGTTCTGTTCTAGTTCTGTTCTAGTTCTGTTCTAGTTCTGTTCTAGTTCTGTTCTAGTTCTGTTCTAGTTCTGTTCTAGTTCTGTTCTAGTTCTGTTCTAAGTCTGTTCTAGTTCTGTTCTAGTTCTGTTCTAGTTCTAGTTCTGTTCTAGTTCTGTTCTAGTTCTGTCTAGTTCTGTTCTAGTTCTGTTCTAGTTCTGTTCTAGTTCTGTTCTAGTTCTGTTCTAGTTCTGTTCTAGTTCTGTTCTAGTTCTGTTCTAGTTCTGTTCTAGTTCTGTTCTAGTTCTGTTCTAGTTCTGTTCTAGTTCTGTTCTAGTTCTGTTCTAGTTCTGTTCTAGTTCTGTTCTAGTTCTGTTCTAGTTCTGTTCTAGTTCTGTTCTAGTTCTGTTCTAGTTCTGTTCTAGTTCTGTTCTAGTTCTGTTCTAGTTCTGTTCTAGTTCTGTTCTAGTTCTGTTCTAGTTCTGTTCTAGTTCTGTTCTAGTTCTTTTCTGGTTCTGTTCTAGTTCTGTTCTAGTTCTGTTCTAGTTCCGTTCTAGTTCTGTTCTAATTCTGTTCTAGTTCTGTTCTACTTCTGTTCTAGTTTTGTTCTAGTTCTTTTCTAGTTCTTTTCTAGTTCTGTTTTAGTTTAGCTTTCGTTTATCAGTGGTACTTTCTGTATTGCAAATATTTTCATTTGTTTAAATAAAAACATTAAAAGCGAAATAACTTTAACATTACCCAATGAAAAATATACATTTTTGCATGCATTTAAACTCCTTTATCAGAACTTAATTTTTATGGTCAATTATATAAATTTCTCAACTGCAAATTCCCATGACTCTGCAGACATAAAGACATGCGTGTCCATGTACATTTTATTTCTTTACCAACATACTCGTAGTATGTATTTAACTGTCAGTCAGATCTCCTCTTGTCCTCTTCTTGTCTTGTCCGATTGTCTGTCGGTCATTATGTTTGTTGTTTTTGTGCAAGTAAATTACCATTAAAATTGATAACTTATGGTGTTGTGTCTAAGTAATTTACCCCAATCCTAGCTATATGTAAGTATACTAAAGACCAAATTACTAGGCAGCATAAAGAGAAGTTAAAGGAGTTATTCCAGCTACTGCGAGATAAATCCTGTTTTTTTTCGTGTTACCAGCATCTGGCTTTCACAAACTCCCTGGGTAACATTAAATGAGTTTTAGGCCAAGAAGCTAAAGAAAAAAGAAACTGTAGTAGCGGTAGTAATAGTGAATACCATCTCTATTAGTTTTACGTACATACAACTAACTAACTACTACTATTCCGATTTAGTAATTGTAAGTTATCTTGGTTAAACCTTACTGGCTCCACCTATAGTTATATATTGTTTCTACTACCAACATCAATGAAATTTAAAACGGCGTTTAGGTTAACCATGAATTAACAAAGAAAAGTTGAGAAGAGCAGTAATAGGTTTAAGTCAAAACGGCCATAGTTTGAAGTGTTGCTTTGCAAAAGGGGGAAATCAGCAACATGTTTATTTTTTTTTTTTAATTTTTCTCAGTTTTTTACTTCCCATGTAGTATGCTGTAAAAATAAAGGTAGCACATAACAAAGTATCATCTTACATTTAATTTTCTAGGGAGAATAAAGAGGTTTCCTTTTCATATAATAAATTTAATAGTTTGAACTTAAAAATACTGGGTAGTTGAGAGTAACTTAAGGAAAAGGAGTACATAACTGCACAGTGTGATGGACACGAATCTTCTAGTCGTCAATGGCTGGTGAGATTGACAAGAAATGTTACAGAGACATATCAGCGTAGTATTCACAACTTAGGCGTTTACAAATCTCAGTGATACATAAAGTTCAGCTCCAGTTCTGTTCAGTTCTGTTCTAGTTCTAGTTCAGTTCTAGTTCAGTTCTAGTTCAGTTCTAGTTCAGTTCTAGTTCAGTTCTAGTTCAGTATAGTTCAGTTCTAGTTCAGTTCTAGTTCAGTTCTAGTTCAGTTCTAGTTCAGTTCTAGTTCAGTTCTAGTTCAGTTCTAGTTCAGTTCTAGTTCAGTTCTAGTTCAGTTCTAGTTCAGTTCTAGTTCAGTTCTAGTTCAGTTCTAGGTTCAGTTTCTAGTTCAGTTCTAGTTCAGTTCTAGTTCAGTTCTAGTTCAGTTCTAGTTCAGTTCTAGTTCAGTTCTAGTCAGTTTATTCAGTTCTAGTTCAGTTCCTAGTTCAGTTCTAGTTCAGTTCTAGTTCAGTTCTAGTCAGTTCTAGTTCAGTTCTAGTTCAGTTCTAGGTTCAGTTCTAGTTCAGTTCAGTTCAGTTCTAGTTCGTTCTAGTTCAGTTCTAGTTCAAGTTCTAGTTCAGTTCTAGTTCAGTTCTAGTTCAGTTTCTAGTTCAGTTCTAGTTCAGTTCTAGTTCAGTTCTAGTTCAGGTTCAGTTCTAGTTCAGTTCTAGTTCAGTTCTAGTTCAGTTCTAGTTCAGTTCTAGTTCAGTTCTAGTTCAGTTCTAGTTCAGTTCTAGTTCAGTTCTAGTTCAGTTCTAGTTCAATTCTAGTTCAGTTCTAGTTCAGTTCTAGTTCAGTTCTAGTTCAGTTCTAGTTCAGTTCTAGTTCAGTTCTAGTTCAGTTCTAGTTCAGTTCTAGTTCAGTTCTAGTTCAGTTCTAGTTCAGTTCTAGTTCAGTTCTAGTTCAGTTCTAGTTCAGTTCTAGTTCAGTTCTAGTTCAGTTCTAGTTCAGTTCTAGTTCAGTTCTAGTTCAGTTCTAGTTCAGTTCTAGTTCAGTTCTAGTTCAGTTCTAGTTCAGTTCTAGTTCAGTTCTAGTTCAGTTCTAGTTCAGTTCTAGTTCAGTTCTAGTTCAGTTCTAGTTCAGTTCTAGTTCAGTTCTAGTTCAGTTCTAGTTCACTTCTAGTTCAGTTCTAGTTCAGTTCTAGTTCAGTTCTAGTTCAGTTCTAGTTCAGTTCTAGTTCAGTTCTAGTTCATTCTAGTTCAGTTCTAGTTCAGTTCTAGTTCAGTTCTAGTTCAGTTCTAGTTCGGTTCTAGTTCAGTTCTAGTACACATCTGGATCTGTTTTAGTTCTAGTTGATAATCTGTGGTCCCAACAAGAATAAATCTTAATATTCCGGTGAGTGGACACAAGTCTTGAATCACACAATTAAAATATGTGATGCCACTGTCCCTTTCCAAACCTCAAAATATAAAAACTGAATGTATGTATAAATTTTATTTTAAATGCATTAGTTAATGTTAAACTATGTTTAACTTTACGTTTCCTTAACTTTTCTTTTACCCATTTTTTTTAAATATCCACTACAACCCAGAAGATGAACGTGGTATAAACCTGAGTACATCAATATGAAAAAAAAACTTTTTTAAAAAATAAACTTGATAGTAGTACAATAAAGAAGGAATGAAGTAAGAAACTGAATAACAAACACTGTAATCAAAAACTCGTAATTAAGCGCGATAAAACTGTAATTAAATGAGCTTAAAAAGTAATACTTCTTGTAGATATTTTACGATTTTTTCTCGTAGTACTTGTATTCGTTTGGTTCATGTTGGTAATACAACCTGTAAAGAAATGAAAAAAAAAGAAAGGAATGAATTAATATTTTTTGTAGTAACAATTTTATAGCAATTGTAAGTTAAAAGTACGTTTTCTTTTATCAAGGTGTTTATTTATTGTTATACCCTCCACCACCATCAGTGGTGATAGAGGGTATATATAAGTTTGTCGTTCCGTGTGTAACACCAAGAAATATTCATCTAAGACCCAACAAAGTATATATTCTGGTCCTTATGAAATTCTGAGTCGATTTAGCTATGTCCGTCTGTCCGTCTGTCCGTCTGTCCGTCTGTCCGTCTGTCTGTCTGTCTGTCTGTGTAAAACACGCTCACGTTAAAACTAAGCAAA
>NW_023997667.1:0-18955 GCF_015586225.1 Lucilia sericata
ATTTGATGAAAATGTTTGCATTTGCTACATGTATTTATTTGTTCACTAATAAAAATAATACAAATGTCTTAAATTCATATTTGAATATTATCTAAAACCGGTGGATTATTATTAGTTCACTGAACTGCGGACGTGCCTAAGTATGCATATTAATTTTTTAATGGAAATAAAATAAATGCATAATGATATAAACGAAACAATTTGTATTTTTTAAATTTGAATACAGACAAATTGAACTTTTTGGTTTGAGAACGAAGGGCAGAAAAAATTGCATTTGCAAATATGTATACAAATAGATAGATAGATAGATAGATAGATAGATAGATAGATAGTAGATAGATAGATAGATAGATAGATAGATAGATAGATAGATAGATAGATAGATAGATAGATAGATAGATAGATAGATAGATAGATAGATAGATAGATAGATAGATAGATAGATAGATAGATAGATAGATAGATAGATAGATAGATAGATAGATAGATAGATAGATAGATAGATAGATAGATAGATAGATAGATAGATAGATAGATAGATAGATAGATAGATAGATAGATAGATAGATAGATATAGATAGATAGATAGATAGATAGATAGATAGATTAGATAGATAGATATATAGATAGATAGATAGATAGATAGATAGATAGATAGATAGATAGATAGATAGATAGATAGATAGATAGATAGATAGATAGATATAATATAGATATATAGATATATAGATAGATAGATAGATAGATAGATAGATAGATAGATAGATAGATAGATAGATAGATAGATATATATAGATAGATAGATAGATAGTAGTAGATAGATAGATAGATAGATAGATAGATAGATAGATAGATAGATAGATAGAGATAGAAGATATAGATAGATAGATAGATAGATAGATAGATAGATAGATAGATAGATAGATAGATAGATAGATAGATAGATAGATAGATAGATAGATAGATAGATAGATAGATAGATAGATAGATAGATAGATAGATAGATATATAGATAGATAGATAGATAGATAGATAGATAGATAGATAGATAGATAGATAGATAGATAGATAGATAGATAGATAGATAGATAGATAGATAGATAGATAGATAGATATATATATATAGATATAGATATATAGATAGATAGATAGATAGATAGATAGATAGATAGATAGATAGATAGATAGATATAGATAGATAGATAGATAGATAGATAGATAGATAGATAGATAGATAGATAGATAGATAGATAGATAGATAGATAGATAGATAGATAGATAGATAGATAGATAGATAGATAGATAGATAGATAGATAGATAGATAGATAGATAGATAGATAGATAGATAGATAGATAGATAGATAGATAGATAGATATATAGATAGATAGATAGATAGATAGATAGATAGATAGATAGATAGATAGATAGATAGATAGATAGATAGATAGATAGATAGAGTAGATAGATAGATAGATAGATAGATAGATAGATAGATAGATAGATAGATAGATAGATAGATAGATAGATAGATAGATAGATAGATATATAGATAGATAGATAGATAGATAGATAGATAGATAGATAGATAGATAGATAGATAGATAGATAGATAGATAGATAGATAGAGATAGATAGATAGATAGATAGATAGATAGATAGATAGATAGATAGATAGATAGTAGATAGATAGATAGATAGAGATGATATATAGATAGATAGATAGATAGATAGATAGATAGATAGAGATAGATAGATAGATAGATAGATAGATAGATAGATAGATAGATAGATAGATAGATAGATAGATAGATAGATAGATAGATGAAGGAAGTAATAGGCAGCAGATACTGCTACTTAAAGAACGCTGTCTAATGCCGATATTAGTCTTAAAATTTGTAATAGAAATGGTACCGTCAACTCCATTGAGCTATGAACAGTAGAGGGAAGAGTTTCAAAACTCCGTAGATATAATGTATAGATAGCTTCTTACAATAATCTTAGCACATCTGTTCTAGCATTGAAGTTCCATTTTCCAGTTATACACAATCTGTCAGCAGTCCTCATTGCCAAATTTTGGAATCTTATGACTTTTGGATGTAGAGTATTTTCCGTGTTGTGTAGAGGATCCGAACCATGTATAGTTCTTGGATTTAGGATTGTGAAAGCAAGAGTATCTTATAAAAGAATTCTAGGATAGGTTAATAGAAGGATGTTTACTACATAAAATCCAGAAAAGCCTATCGGGCTTGTTGTTGTAATCATTTTAGGGTTCTTATATTTATTTCAAGAGGGGAAATATCTAGCAGAATTCTAAACTAGTTGCAGTTCATTACTATTTATGATGAAATATGTAATTTTGCGATGTTTTTAACACGGGTTAGAAGCTAATGAAAACAATATTGTTTTACCAAGTCTCGCATCATCCAACGACCAGAGTTTTTCTTCATATAAAAAAATAATGGATTTCATATATAATATAGGCTACAGAAAGTTTCTAAATATGCTCTGAAGCAATGTCGTACCTATTTCATAATGACAATAATAAAGAGTATTGACATCAGTAGCTTTGCATAAGCGTTCTCTAGCATTCTATCAATATACCAGGATAACATTAGTATTGCCAATTACATTCAAATAAATATTTAATTACGTTTTGCCGTTAAAATACTTAATGTCAAAAAGTAAAAGAATTAAAAAGTTAATATTTCTACTTATATTTATAGTGCAACAAATGATTCAAAATATATGTATGTTTGTACGTGTTGCTTCCACCTAGCAATAACCTATGATTTCTATATGCATACATTTTTCTAAAACTGAACATTGAAATGGTCTCAATTAGCAATTATTAAATATTTTCTCGCTTCTTGACGTATTTTTGACGTAGTTTTTATTTTTGCTAGAAGCTATTAAAAGAAACTTTGTATAAACAAGAAAATATTTTTCAAATTACGCGAATATGAAACAACATACAAAAAGATCATGTGCCAAATTAATTGGAATGGTGTTTTTTTTGGTTTGAAAGTAATTTTTTTAAGGTCAAGGATTAAGTCTAAACAAATAGAAAGTAGATAGATAGATAGATAGATAGATAGATAGATAGATAGATAGATAGATAGATAGATAGATAGATAGATAGATAGATAGATAGATAGATAGATAGATAGATCGATAGATCGATAGATAGATAGATAGATAGATAGATAGATAGATAGATAGATAGATAGATAGATAGATAGATAGATAGATAGATAGATAGATAGATAGATAGATAGATAGATAGTAGATAGATAGATAGATAGATAGGTAGATAGATAGATAGATAGATAGATAGATAGAAGATAGATAGATAGATAGATAGATAGATAGATAGATAGATAGATAGATAGATAGATAGATAGATAGATAGATAGATAGTAGATAGATAGATAGATAGATAGATAGATAATAGATAGATAGATAGATAGATAGATAGATAGATAGATAGATAGATAGATAGATAGATAGATAGATAGATAGATAGATAGATAGATAGATAGATAGATAGATAGATAGCTAGATAGATAGATAGATAGATAGATAGATAGATAGATAGATAGATAGATAGATAGATAGATAGATAGATAGATAGATAGATAGATAGATAGATAGATAGATAGATAGATAGATAGATAGATAGATAGATAGATAGATAGATAGACAGACAGATAGATAGATCGATAGATAGATAGATAGATAGATAGATAGATAGATAGATAGATAGATAGATAGATAGATAGATAGATAGATAGATAGATAGATAGATAGATAGATAGATAGATAGATAGATAGATAGATAGATAGATAGATAAATAGATACACATACAATTAATCACTCTCATTAAAGTTGAAGATGTAATTAATAGTTTCTTTTTAACTTTCTTCTCTTTGCAGTGGCACCGACAATGTGGTGGGTATTAATTGCTGCATACGTTGCAATGAATCGGTGGCTTTTATTATGCCCTATTTGCCACACGATCGTTTTCATGATTTTTACAATAAAATGGATGTGGCCGAAGTACAATTCTATATGAAAAATCTCTTAATAGCTTTGCGTCATGTTCATCGTTTCAATGTTATACATCGTGATGTTAAACCCAGTAATTTTTTATATAATAGACGTAAAAGACAATTTCTATTGGTGGATTTTGGTTTGGCCCAACAGGTGACCGTGTCGAATAATAATAATTTGACGGGAAAATTAGAAAGTCTTGCTTTGCCTGCACCAAACACTAATGCTACGCCTGCATTAGGTGTTGGTGAGGGTAAACGTATACGTGAACATGATGATATAAACCTCAAAAAATCTCAGGAAGTAGCCGTGGCTGTTACAGGTGCTGGCGAAGTGGTTAGTGGTACAGCGAAACGTTTACGCTGTACTCTAACGCCACAAGAACAACAAACACCAGCGGCCGTGTCAATGGGTCCAACAACACGTGCCGCAAATGCCGCCTTTAATACTGGTACATTATCACATACACCTTTTAAAATGCTTTTAAAACAAATTAATGAGATTCCTAACACTCCCCCCATAGGATCGAAAGGAGTAGCTGGTAGTAATGCAAGTCTACATGAACGTAAATCTGCCGGCGGAGCTGCTGCGGTACACACCCTGAGTGGGCGTTTACAACAGAAATTAAGAGCTCAAGGTGGTGCTGAAGCAGTACAAAACAGCAGTACACGTACTTCTTCGGCAGGCGGTAAAAATACCCCGCCCATAACTCAAGCAGCTCATAACAATAATACTGCAGATGCTAAATACAATACCAATCGCAACTTATCATCCTCAAATAGTCCCAAATGTTATTGTTATGGCAACCCCCAAGTTTGTAATATTTGTCTGGTAAAGAAAGAGATACATGCCTCGCGTGCTGGCACGCCCGGCTATAGACCTCCCGAAGTATTACTCAAATATCCCGATCAAACAACAGCCGTTGATGTTTGGGCGGCTGGCGTAATATTCCTCTCCATACTGTCCTCTGTGTATCCCTTCTTTAAGGCTCCCAATGATTATGTCGCCTTGGCTGAAATGATAACAATATTTGGTGATAAATCTATACGCAAAACCGCCCATATATTAGATCGTTTGGTTACATTATCACAAAAAACTAAACCTTTGGATTTACGTAAATTGTGTGTGCGTTTTCGCAACCGCGTCAAATTCAGTTCACCTAGTCTTTTAAAGAAATATCAACGTCCCGATGGTACCTGTGAGGTTTGCAAAAATTGTGATCAGTTTTTCTTTAATTGTCTATGCATGGAGTCGTCCTTTGTAACCGAATCTCAAGATGAAGATGATAACTTTCCTGCCAGTGCCTATGATTTACTCTATCGTTTGCTGGAAGTTAATCCACATAAACGCATAACGGCCGATGAAGCCTTAAGGCATCCTTTTTTTCTGGAATGTCATAACAACGACAATAATATAACTACCTCAACTACAAACTCCAGCCCAGTGACATCATCAGCTCTATGTGCTAATGCTGTGCCGCTAAATACAGCAGCAGCCGGTGATTCGCTTAAGAAAGCACGCAATTAACCTTTAACATCTTTAAGTCGTAATTTATGGAAATTTGTTTTTGTATATTTAAAAAAATGGTATTTTTTATAATTTTTTTTTTTCCTTTTGCCAAAGCCTAAGTTTAATTTATTTTAATTTTCTATTGAGATTTTGTTATTAGTTTTTTAATTTTGCCTCGTTTATAGTGTAAAAAATCAACCTGCTTATATTTATTATTATTATTTTGTAAATCCTTAAATAATGTCAACAAATTTTCCTTTGTAATCATTAATAAATTATATATAAATTTAATTAATTAATTTTGTATGTTAAACACAAAATTGTAATTGTTGTTAAATATATGCTAAAGAAAATTTTTTGTAAATATATTTTTAGATATTTTATATATACACACAGTAAAAATAAAAACAAAATATAGTGTTTATATTAAAAAAAAAAACAGTTTTATTTGTGTTAATAACTGAGGAATTTAAATCTCCATTCTGTAAGTTCACCAAAAAGTTAAGTTTTTAGTAATTTTTGAAAGCGGCTTAATTCCGAAAGAGCAATGTCCTACTAAAACTTTTGCCAGAATCCTTAGGTTATATCTATACAGTCCCAATAAGTAGCTTAGTTGCGTTTGCATTAAGTCTTGTTATTTTACAATTAATTTGTTGGATTCCAACCTTGTCCTGCAAGTTCGTCAAAGGTTTAAATTCTGAATCGACACTAAAAATATTTCAAAATTTATGAAAATTTTAAGTTCGAAGTAAAAAATTGTAGGTCTAATAATGCTAATTTTATATTTGTATGCTTCAGGAGTTGGGTTCTGTTAAGAAGATGATAATAAAGAAAAATATCGAATCTTCCTTTATCATTTGATTATTTCCGAATGCATCCAGGAACTAACAAATAAAATCTCGTCATTTTACGTTAAAAATATTCATTTTAATTTGCAACTAAATTAAAAAAAACAAATATTACAGCTTACAACTAAATCCAATTTCATTCAAATTGTCGGGCGTTCCTCCCTTACTACGTTTCCATTTTTTGCATTTTTTGTTTCTTAGCTGGCGTACCTTCTGCAACGACCTCAACCTTAATACGTTTACCGGCCTTAACTTCCTCTTTAGAGGGTTGTGTTTCCATAGTACGTTTCTTAGGTTTCTCATAGTTGCCACGACCGGCAGCACGTTCGGACTCTTCAATGGTATAGGGTTCAGTTTCCAAAGCCTTTAGACGACGTTTATGAACTTTGGTGCGGAAATGTGCCTGCATGGCAGTATCATCTATAAAGTACTTAGCACAGTGTACACAATAGAATTGGGCAAAACCAGGTTTTTCCAAATCAACCGCTTGATTGATTAACTGGGCCGATTGTGTGCGTATGTCTTCATCGATGAGATCAAGATCACGGGTACGATTGCGTACACGCCAACGTCTCTGAAGATGTGTATCACCGGAGTGCATCTTCTTGCGTTTCTGTACCATACCCATGTTGGAGCTGTTGTGGTTGTTATATGCCTTGGAAAAAAATTTGGAAAATATACACAACACGTGTTTTTGATAGCGAATTTGGAAGTGCGTAGTTCTAATAACAAAACACGAAGCCGTCTATTGTCTTAAACTCCTGTAATAATTTAAATAAATAAATTATTTTCTAATAATCAAGAAATAACCAATTTTAACTTACTTTTATATAAAAATATCAATATTTTTCTTCTACGTTGCGTTTATTTACAAAATTTTAAAATAATGATAGCTGAAGAGAACAAAATGTCAAAAGTAAAAGAGAACACTTTACTACGTTTTTTTGCAACCTTGTTGTGTATAAAGTAATGTTGCTAACTGTAACCTAAGTAAAAAACGTTGATTTATACATTATGATTAGAAGGAGTTTTTTGTTTAATATTTAACGTTTTTAAAATTTAATTTTTCAAAATGGAAATTCTATTATTTACTATAATAAAACAATTAAATTTTTTTAAAAAATATTACAACAATTTATTACAAAAACTATGGATGAATGATTTATTTTTTGAAAAAAGTATTTGGTAGATCCAAAAACATAGAATTTTTCTGCGTTTTACATTTATTATTATTATTATTATTATTATTATTATTATTATTATTATTATTATTATTATTATTATTATTATTATTATTATTATTATTCGATGACACTGGCCACAAAAATTTGAAAAAATAAAAACCCAAAGTGCAAGATATACCAGGTTTTCGAGATATCATATTCTAAAGATTGAAAAAACCTGCTTTTTCGCCATATTTCAGACGTTAGGACTCCTTTATTTATAATATTTGTTATGCCCTTTCTTCGAGATATCTTAAGCTGAACTTAACATAAATATAATAGCATTTGGAAGAACTGAAGTCTTTCCAACAACTGTTTTAGGGTGAAATATTTTGGTTGTGTTAGCCTGAAGGGTACTATATGTCTGAATATTCCTTTCTTCGAGATATCTTAAGCTGAAATTAACATAAATATAATAGCATCTGGAAGAACTGAAGTTTTTCCAACAACTATTTTTTAGGCTGAAATATTTTGGTTGTGTACTATATGCTTGAATATTCGTGGCAACATAAGAATTATTTTCGATACCTAAGCTTTACTTTTATCAGTATGATCTTACACTGCCTTTTCCCTATTAGTCAGATAATCCAAGTAAGATCTATCAAGGCTGGGTAGCCTGTATGACATTACTCTTGTTTAGGTAACTGCGCCTAGGGTCTACCATGGAAATGAACAGGCAGATGTGCTAGAAAGAACGGTATCTGCTCTGGAAGTCTCTCCGAGTAGAAACTCCGTTAGGTTTCATTAGAAGCAGTTCTTTCTTTAATACTACGTTCAGACCTTCGTGATTTTTGAAACACATTTCATTCATTTTGTTGTTGAAAAGATTTTAAACTTATTTTAAATTATTTAATAATTGTGTTTAAATATTAAATTTACTGCAATTTAAGTGAAAATCTTCACTTTTAAAACTGAATTTTTAAGTCGGAAAAACATTTGAAAGCAAAAAACACGATAGTTTAATATGTGAACGGTTGTGTTTTTCCAAAAACACGTTAAAAACATGTAAACATAGTATAATATCCGATTTTGTTAACAAAATATATAAAATAAAATTTTAATTTACTTCAGCAGTAAAATTATTAAAATGTTTGTTGGGTTTTTGTATTATAAACGTATTTTTTTTTTGTTATACATTTATGTAAATAACAACACTGTTTTTTAAAGAGTATTTTCCATAATACTACTTTTTAAGAGAGTATTTTATTTCTACTACCTTTTATTTACAACTTCCCATCTCTGTGTCTGTGTTTGAAACACTATTGTGAATTCTCCATATTCATACTAGATGATGACAAAAAACATATGATTGTCAAAATTTTCACCATATGTCATTCTGAAACAAAATCTGCGCGTAAGAAGTCGTGTTTACGGAAAATATTCGTTGGGTGTAATTGATAATAAATGAAAAAAAATGTATAAATATTTATAAAATCCCATAAATAAAAGCCTTAGAATTGTTGAAAAGCATTAAAAAACAACATTAACAAATACCATAACAAAATAAAGTTGTTAGAAAACCAAACTGGTGGGTTAGTTGTGGAAAGAAAAGAAAGAATAGCCAGTGAAGTGAATGGTTAAATAAGAATTGAGAGAGCAAACTACATACTAAAATAACATAAAAAAATATCTGTATGTGTTTAAAAATAAAGAATCTGTGTTAATAATTAAATAAAAACATTCCTACAGCTTTTTGTTTAAACTTATTGTTTAACGGCCCAAAGCTTAAATATTTTAATAATATTTACATATCAGTGTAACTAAGGGACGGCAAACTTTACTCTTCGAGACGGGTAAATCACAATTTGGCTACATTACGGTACGTTTATTTACAAATTTGTTTAGATTTTATTTAAATACTAAAACTGCAATGGGTTAAAAATCATTAACTTAAAGTCTTATCGCTCTATATATTTTATATGTATTTTTATTATATTTTGTTGTTGTTTTTATTTTAAGGCTTATCAAACTTAACTAACAATAATAATCATCATTACTAAAGCCTTATTTGCTTTTTGTTGTTTATTTGCTTAATTTTGTTTTTATCACAATAACTACGTTTAAATAAAATTCTTTGTGTTTTAATTTTTATTAAATTTCTGTCGATTTTTACCGCAAATCTTATTGCACTCAAGAAAAAGCATTTCATTTAGACGTCTCTCCTTATGATGTAACTTCAGCAAACACACAGTGAAAAATTAAAAAAAAAAAAAAAACAAAAAACCATGAAATGTCTTCAATGCATATTTATTTATTTAATATTATCGCTTGTTATAGTTGCTATTAGCAACCAAATACTGTAGTTTTTATCTGTCTATCCTATGTTTAAGTTAGATTAAATAAGTGTTTGTCTGGTCATCTATTTACAAACATATATCCATAGTCATAACTACATATCATGTAAAATCAGTTTAACTTCTGATTTTTCTATTTTCTTACAGACCTCTATCTATTTATTTAGGTTTTAAATCTTTATTTTCTTTTGTAATCGTTTCCAACAATTCTTGTTTCTATCTTGGTTTTTTTTCTTATTGCTTGCATTCATTTCAATTGTAACAGGTTGTCGTTGTTGCAAAAGTAATTTAGTTCAATTCTGATATGTGCCTCTGTCAGTCCATTTGTTTTTCGGTTTATTTGTATTAATTTTATGTCTACTCCTCCCATTAAAGTGAATATCATCACTTCATTGACATCACATCACGTTGTAAGTTTATTTGTACATCTGCGATCAGTAAGTAAAAGGAATGTATTCATTTTAGTTACGATTTGTTAACAATTGTTATTGGACTATACATCTTTAAACATTTGTGGGTCCAAGAGCTTGAAATACGCTTTCAATTTTCTTATTAGTATTTGTTATTTTTATAAAACGTACATATGTTTAATCAGAATTTATCGTAAAACCAACAAAGTATTATTGTAAAACACTTCTTCAAATGGAAACAATTCAAATCGGATTTCCAAATATCGTGTCCTTAAGTTTTAAAACTTTGTTTTTGGTCTATAGTCTAGTCTATAGTCAAGTCTATAGTCTAGTCTATAGTCTAGTCTATAGTCTAGTCTATAGACTAGTATATAGTCTAGTCTATAGTCTAGTCTATAGTCTAGTCTATAGTCTAGCCTATAGTCCAGTCTATAGACTAGTCTATAGTCTAGTCTATAGTCTAGTCTATAATCTATTCTATAGTCCAGTCTATAGACCAGTATATAGTCTAATCTAGTCTATAGTCTAGTTTATAGTCTAGCCTATAGACTAGTCTATAGTCTATTCTATAGTCCAGTCTATAATCTATTCTATAGTCTAGTCTATAGTCTAGTCTATAGTCTAGTCTATAGTCTAGTCTATAGTCTAGTCTATAGTCTAGTCTATAGTCTAGTCTATAGTCTAGTCTATAGTCTAGTCTATAGTCTAGTCTATAGTCTAGTCTAGTCTATAGTCTAGTCTATAGTCTAGTCTATAGTCTAGTCTATAGTCTAGTCTATAGTCTAGTCTATAGTCTAGTCTATAGTCTAGTCTATAGTCTAGTCTATAGTCTAGTCTATAGTCTAGTCTATAGTCTAGTCTATAGTCTAGTCTATAGTCTAGTCTATAGTCTAGTCTATAGTCTAGTCTATAGTCTAGTCTATAGTCTAGTCTATAGTCTAGTCTATAGTCTAGTCTATAGTCTAGTCTATAGTCTAGTCTATAGTCTAGTCTATAGTCTAGTCTATAGTCTAGTCTATAGTCTAGTCTATAGTCTAGTCTATAGTCTAGTCTAGTCTAGTCTATAGTCTAGTCCAGGGGTCGGCAAACTTTTGAGTCTGAAGAGCCAAAATTTACAGTTTACAAAACATGGGTTTTAAAAGAGCCACAAAATGTTTGTTTATTAAAACATTACAAATACTTTATGATTTCACTTCAAATACTTTTAGAGTTTTTATGAGTCATTCGAATGCGTTTTTAACACTTGTTATATAAATATGTAACAGTTTATTAGAGTGGGGCGACAGTGATATAATTAGGCACCAATCGATATAAAATTTTGCACAAGTTTTTTTATACAAACAGAAATTATACTGTGATGTATTGCGGACATTGAACCATAATTGACCAACCCCAATATAAGGTCCATTCAGAAAATTACTCTACTTAACAGTAGCAGTATAGAGACGAAATTCGACATAAAAAAGTTGTATAAGAACAAAAATCTATCTTCCAAATTTGTTTTTAACACTCATAACTGGCTTAATAATGGCTGTTTTATGACGAAATTCAACACAAACAGGATCAAAAATCATTTTAACAAATTTTGTGACGATCGGCTCATAATTGATCCTACCCCCCACATTAGATCGCCATTAGAAAATGACCCTATCGCTCTTAAGTGACTTAATAATAGCAGTAAGCGACGAAATTCGACACAAACAGGTTTTATAAGAACAAAATCTCTCGACCAAATTTGAAGACGATCGGAACATAATTGACCAGTCCCCTTATATAAGGTCTACTTCAGAAAATGACTCTAACGCTCATAACTGATTTAATAATATCATTGTTGACCATACACCCATATAAATTCCTCTTCAGGAAATTACTTTAACGCTCAAAATAGGCTTAATAATAACAGCATAGTGGTGAAATTCGTCATAAGTTTATAAGAACAAAAATATCTATACCAAATTTAAAAAGGATGGATTCAAATTTGACCCTTCCCCCCATATGGAGTCCTATTTCGAAAGTTTCAACTTACAACAGGCTAAAATACAAGTATAGTGATGAAAATCAACACAAACAAGTTTTATAGGATCCAAAACTTCACTACCAAATTTTGTAAGGATGGGTCCTTAATACGCTTTCTGGTCCCTTATTTATAGCTAAAAATTTTATGTCAAAAATATATCAATCTTTCATAGATCACTGTCATTAAAACGTGCAATATATAAAAATTTATAATTTTTTGCCCCTTTTTATAGAACGTGCAAAAAATATAAAATTCTTTAAAAAAAGATTAAAGTTTAAAGTTTTGAAATAGACCAAGTTTTTAGTATTTAACTGTATCCAAATTCTCTACATTATTAATTAATTACTATATTTTAAATTTCCAAAAAATATGTTTTAATTCGAAAAACACGAAAATTTCGGAATGTATGATCCTGATTTACATCTTATCTAATGGCACCTCGTAGTATCAATGATATGATACCCCATTCGTTTATAGGGAACTTTTCAATAAACACTTTAAAGAATTAAACATTTTCTTACAATATTAACTTGTACATGGAACAAATTCAATGGGAGTGATAGGATTGTATGGCTTCAGAAAGCTTGGATCATAACTTGTTGTTTAAAGTTTCAAAAATGACTCTAAATTTTCATTTGTTAGTTGGCTTTTTACCTAAATCTTCCAATTCTCCAATACCATTACCAAATGGCTCAATGAGGATTTATTCTCAAATGTACGATTGTAGGGGCAAATAAAAGCAAGAAATGAGCGAAAAGCTAATGGTGTTGTTTTCTTTCTTTCTCACTCAAAAAGTATTTTGCTCATGTACAGAACTATTAAGCAAAGTTAAAAAGTTTTGTATATTGTAGAAACGTTGCGGAGTGTTTTGTTAGTTTTAATACATTGCTCGTTAATCGACTTGGAAAGATTTTAAAATATGCATACAAATATTTTTTTATAAAATAAATAAAATGTGTGTATGAAACTAAAGAGCCACAGCTCCACATCCAAAGAGCCGCATTTGGCTCGCGAGCCATAGTTTGCCGACCCCTGGTCTAGTCTATAGTCTAGTCTATAGTCTAGTCTATAGTCTAGTCTATAGTCTAGTCTATAATCTAGTCTATAGTCTAGTCTATAGTCTAGTCTATAATCTAGTCTATAGTCTAGTCTATAGTCTAGTCTATAGTCTAGTCTATAGTCTAGTCTATAGTCTGGTCTATAGTCTAGTCTAGTCTAGTCTATAGTCTAGTCTATAGTCTAGTCTATAGTCTAGTCTATAGTCTAGTCTATAGTCTAGTCTATAGTCTAGTCTATAGTCTAGTCTATAGTCTAGTCTATAGTCTAGTCTATAGTCTAGTCTATAGTCTAGTCTATAGTCTAGTCTATAGTCTAGTCTATAGTCTAGTCTATCTAGTCTAGTCTATAGTCTAGTCTATAGTCTAGTCTATAGTCTATTATAGTCTAGTCTATAGTCTAGTCTATAGTCTAGTCTATAGTCTAGTCTATAGTCTAGTCTATAGTCTAGTCTATAGTCTAGTCTATAGTCTAGTCTATAGTCTAGTCTATAGTCTAGTCTATAGTCTAGTCTATAGTCTAGTCTATAGTCTAGTCTATAGTCTAGTCTATAGTCTAGTCTATAGTCTAGTCTATAGTCTAGTCTATAGTCTAGTCTATAGTCTAGTCTATAGTCTAGTCTAAGTCTAGTCTATAGTCTAGTCTATAGTCTAGTCTATAGTCTAGTCTATAGTCTAGTCTATAGTCTAGTCTATAGTCTAGTCTATAGTCTAGTCTATAGTCTAGTCTATAGTCTAGTCTATAGTCTAGTCTATAGTCTAGTCTATAGTCTAGTCTATAGTCTAGTCTAGTCTATATCTAGTCTAGTCTAGTCTTAGTCTAGTCTATAGTCTAGTCTATAGTCTAGTCTATGTCTAGTCTATAGTCTAGTATATAGTCTAGTCTAGTCTATAGTCTAGTCTATAGTCTAGTCTATAGTCTAGTCTATAGTCTAGTCTATAGTCTAGTCTATAGTCTAGTCTATAGTCTAGTCTATAGTCTAGTCTATAGTCTAGTCTATGGTCTAGTCTATAGTCTAGTATATAGTCTAGTCTAGTCTATAGTCTAGTCTATAGTCTAGTCTATAGTCTAGTCTAGTCTAGTCTATGGTCAGTCCTATAGTCTAGTCTATAGTCTAGTCTATAGTCTAGTCTATAGTCTAGTCTATAGTCTAGTCTATAGTCTAGTCTATAGTCTAGTCTATGGTCTAGTCTATAGTCTAGTATATAGTCTAGTCTAGTCTAGTCTAGTCTATAGTCTAGTCTATGGTCTAGTCTATAGTCTAGTAATATAGTCTAGTCTAGTCTATAGTCTAGTCTATAGTCTAGTCTATAGTCTAGTCTATAGTCTAGTCTATAGTCTAGTCTATAGTCTAGTCTATAGTCTAGTCTATAGTCTAGTCTATAGTCTAGTCTATAGTCTAGTCTATAGTCTAGTCTATAGTCTAGTCTATAGTCTAGTCTATAGTCTAGTCTATAGTCTAGTCTTAGTCTAGTCTATAGTCTAGTCTAGTCTGTAGTCTAGTCTAGTCTAGTCTAGTCTAGTCTATAGTCTAGTCTAGTCTATAGTCTAGTCTATAGTCTAGTCTATAGTCTAGTCTATGGTCTAGTCTATAGTCTAGTATATAGTCTAGTCTAGTCTATAGTCTAGTCTATAGTCTAGTCTATAGTCTAGTCTATAGTCTAGTCTATGGTCTAGTCTATAGTCTAGTATATAGTCTAGTCTAGTCTATAGTCTAGTCTATAGTCTAGTCTATAGTCTAGTCTATAGTCTAGTCTATGGTCTAGTCTATAGTCTAGTATATAGTCTAGTCTAGTCTATAGTCTAGTCTATAGTCTAGTCTATAGTCTAGTCTATAGTCTAGTCTATAGTCTAGTCTATAGTCTAGTCTATAGTCTAGTCTAGTCTATAGTCTAGTCTATAGTCTAGTCTATAGTCTAGTCTATAGTCTAGTCTATAGTCTAGTCTATAGTCTAGTCTATAGTCTAGTCTATAGTCTAGTCTATAGTCTAGTCTAGTCTATAGTCTAGTCTATAGTCTAGTCTATAGTCTAGTCTATAGTCTAGTCTATAGTCTAGTCTATAGTCTAGTCTATAGTCTAGTCTATAGTCTAGTCTATAGTCTAGTCTATAGTCTAGTCTATAGTCTAGTCTATAGTCTAGTCTATAGTCTAGTCTATAGTCTAGTCTATAGTCTAGTCTATAGTCTAGTCTATAGTCTAGTCTATAGTCTAGTCTATAGTCAGTCTATAGTCTAGTCTATAGTCTAGTCTATAGTCTAGTCTATAGTCTAGTCTATAGTCTAGTCTGGGTACAGTTCTTAGTCTGGTGTACAGTTCTTCCCAGAATTAGACTCACTTAAAGAACTAATTATAGTGGAAATGATATCATGATATCGAACATATGTTCGATTTGTGGAGTAGTGTTACCTTGTAACCACCATAATGGTTTTTAGCATAAGTTTTGCTAAAAATGTTTAAAGCCAGTTACATTACGCCTTCATTTGTGTGCTTTTTTCTCATTAATTTTTTAGTTTTATTTGATTTATTTTTTTCTTCTTTTATTTTGTTATGTGATCTGTATAACAATTTATTTATTTGCAAAATACGCACATTTATTTAACATATGTTCCTTATAACGACATGATAAATTAATTTAATTAAAAACTGATCGAGACAAAGTTGTTTTTCATACAATTTATGCGATACAAATGGATTCTGAGTAGTAAAGTATGACAATTAAGTGCGAAAATTGTAATGTTGATTTGAGTATTTTTTTTTTGGACACTAAAGAGTTATTGACCCAGTGGCCCTGTTTCATACAGAAAAATTGCAGTTTATAAAAAGAATACTTTCTTTATTGCATGCTTACATGCATCATTGGCATGTTAACTACTGGTCATATGTGGAATAATAAGTAGTTTTAAGTGACGAGGTGAATTTTCTCTTTTAATATAAAAGATATGAAGAAATGCTTTAAATGAGAGAGAATCCGATCGTTATGTAAAAATTTATAAGATCGTAATATCAAATCATTTTTATTAATTGTGGTGGACCTTCCTTTAAAATTATACTTACTTTTAATTTAAAGAAGTTGACGTCTTCACCAATTCCACAGCTAATCAATTTCGTTTCCCTTTAATTGCATTTATTTAACATAAATATAACATTTTATTTCGTAAACTACAATAAGTACCACATGACAAAAAAAAAAAAAACACAAATATTACTAAAAACGTGTTAATACTTTTATAAATTTTTGATTAAGGTGTTAATTAGCAGTATTCAATAAATTAAATTTATTTCCCCGATGTATGTTCATTAATAGTAAATTAAAAATTATGTAAAACTATAAGCAATTAGTGGGTGGATTTTTATTTAACAAGCAAAGGGATTAAAAAACATATTTATATTTAAATTTTTTTTTAATTAAAATTTATGCAAATTGTTTGTAGGAAAAATTATACACAGAAAGAAATTATTCATAAATGGTATGAATTGGTATAAATAGAACAAACAATTTTTCATTAGAATAAGTAAAGTTCATAAATATTATGATATTGTCCATAACAATTGTTTAATGAGTTACCCGGTCGGAACATGCTGGAAATGCTAACATTATGCTGGATACCTGGCCATGAAGGTCACACTTGCAACAAAATAGGAACCATTATTTGGTATCGCACAAGAATACGCTAGAAAAAATTGCGAATCGGGGGTCGAATCGGAATTTGCTCGCCACTGGGAAGCTACAGCAGGTCTTAGACAGACTAAGCGCTTAATTAAGCTATCAAAGGGTAAATCCTAAAAGCTATTTTCGCTTTTTAAAAAGTAATCTTAGAATACTAACGGGATTACAGGACACTGTGGTCTCAGATATTACAAATTCATCCTAGGAAATGCCATTTCGAATCTATGTAGATTTTGTGGCTATCAGGAAGAAACCACTAAAAACATACAATGTCCAACATTAAGGTCTCGTTGAGTAAGAATCATGGGTGCTGCTTCACTAGCCCGGAAGTATATATTCAACCTCTCACCAATATAAAAAAGCGGGTTTATTTTTATGCGTGAATTGAACCTGTTATGGTGAACCAACCGGTTGGACAGAAGAACCGAAATGGAGACGTAGTGCTCTGTGCCCTCTCTAATTTTATCTACGCGGTCGGGAATGCTTTCCTTTGTTTTTCAAAAAATCGATTTAAAAACTTTAGTCTTTCCATGATGGAGTAGTTCAAAAAATAGAGTACAAAACTTCCTTTGAGGAGTTCTACTGCAACTTTTAACTTAGAACTCAAGTTTTCATTAGATAATTTTGTCCAACATGGTGTTTTTCAGAAAAGAAAACAAGACATTATAAATATTTCCTGCCAGAATTTTGCAAAGTAATATCATGACAAACTTTAGTCCAGATTTTATCAAATACTTGCACCTTTTCATTCATTCTTTCGGTAGTCATTGCGGCATAGAATTTGTATCTATAAAAATTGTTAAAAGTCTTCCTATTTGTAATACAATGGATCCTGGATATACCTCTATGATGGTATTGATTGCGCATCTATGAATGTTTTTCACAATACAATGCAATGGATCCTTATATTTTTTCTCTAAGTGTACGAAACCCTTCTGACTTCATCTTCCATCCTCTTGAACATATATGAATGTGTTTCGAAGCCTCTCTATTGATATTACGATACAATAAATCCTGCATATTCCTCTTTTTGTTCCCTTTGTATACGCGAAACCTTCTAACAAGTCAAAGAGGATTTCATCGATTGTTTCCGGAATTGCATTTGAGTACCTATTCTTTCGCAGTATCATTAGCTCAAAACATTGGTAATTGCTCATATTTAATTGATTCTTAGAGACAGTACTTGAGCTTGGCCCTGGTTCCAATCGTTGTCTGATTTAGCGGATTCGGTTTATCGCTGTAAGTTTTGCGCTCATTCACTGTAAGTTGCAATGGGCCTGAATAAGTGTGTGTGAAGTTAAATTCGAATTTAACTAGCAAAGACACAAACCAGATTTGTTAACAGTGCTCATTTTGCAGCTAACAGAGTGCTGTTAATCACTTAACAGAATATTGTAATTGAATTAGGAGAAGGAAAACTGACCATTTTGGAAGCAGGATGAAGGTTCCACACATCCAACTATATGGAAATGGTGGTCCAAAGGCTACTTAATGGAACTGTGTATGTAATATATCTGTATTTATAGTAAACCTACTTAAACATTCAACTTTGTTTACCAGTATTCTGGACAGGATTACTGGAACTGAGTGAAAGTTACACATGTCCCACTATATGGAAATGGTAGTCTAAGGGGTACCTTATGGAACTATATAGGTTGAATATCTGAAATAATCGTGGGACTCCCACAGAATGAATTTTGATTTTGTTTGAAAAATAGTACATTTTCTGAAAATTTCTGGAGAGGATTAGTGGAACTGAGTGGAAGTTACATATATCCCACTATATGAAAAATTTAGTCTAAGGAGTACCTAATGGAACTATATAGGTTGAATATCTGAAATAATCGTGGGACTCCCACAGTATGCTTTTAATTTGG
>NW_023997668.1:0-19009 GCF_015586225.1 Lucilia sericata
TAATTATTTTAGATTTGTTAAGAAATGAATATTTATGTACTATTTAGGTTTTTCTCTTTTTCTTTTTTTTTATTTATTAATTTATATATTTATATATTTATTTATTTATTTATTTATATATTTATTTATTTATATATTTATTTATTTATTTAATTATATATTTATTTATTTATTTATTTATTTATTTATTTATTTATATATTTATTTATTTATTTATATATTTATTTATTTATATATTTATTTATTTATTTATTTATTTATTTATTTATTTATTTATTTATTTTTAGAGGAAATGATTCAGAATTGTTTTTTTCTTTTTTTTTATTTTTGACATAAAAGTTCTGACAAGAAAATAGAATATCAAATTATTCAAAAAAACAATTAAATTATTTGATTAATTATAAGAATAGTTAATTAATCATATACTTTAGCAATTATGAATCATATCTTTAAACATAATCATTTTCTGCTTAATTCGAGTTGTTATTAATGTTACAATCTAAAGTTATATATTATAAGATTTAAGTATTGGTTAAATGGTAAAGAACATAAATTTATGTTAGTTTTAGTTTTTTTTTATATTCTCATTATAATATTAATATAAAATATATTAGAATTTTAGAAGACAACAACATAAGGCCAACGACAAAATACGTTAAATTAGGATATAATAACTTCAGCTACTTGATTATTATGATTTTTTTCTCTTTTTTTTTCTATATGTCTAAATTTATAAATATTTAATTTTAAATTGTTTCTTTCTTATATATTATGTATCTTTTCTAGTGATATATGAATTTTCAATGTCACACTATTGACCTCCGTGTGAATGTCACGGGAGATCACGTGTGTGACATGTAACGGTCAATGTGTCAACGGTCTAGGTTATATTACGTGTTTCAGATTTTTAATTTACTTATCTATTTTTCCCGTTTTTCTGTTGCAATTATTTCCTTACGGCTCACCCTGATTTTGAATTACCATCCACTGGTGGTTGAATATGATAACATATATTATGTCAAATTGTAGAGTGGAACCTAAATCTTCCCTCGACCAGGTGGTCCAATTATTTGATTTTTTGGTGGTGAATATGAGCTCAGCCTTCTAACGGGTGCGTGAACACGCTATTCGATTCCCAGATCCGAGATCTGAGGCATAGATGGCTCTGCCGTGAATCTGAATAAAATTTGTTTTCTGCATTAACAAAAAGCCTCACAACACTATATGATGTGGATAACATCAAAAAACATTCAATAAATTTTTTTTTTTTTATCAAATAATAACAAGAATTATTAAAAATTAAACAAAAACATTTTAAATTTAGCATTCAATCTCGTTATTTTATAATTCAAATGGGTAAATTTAAAATTTTTTTACATATTTGATTTAAAAAAAATAAGATTTGAAAATATTTAAATTATAATGGTTCTGGTTAATAATTAGATAAATATTTGTTATATTTTTGTTTTAATTACCTGAATATTTCCTCTTTGTATTTTTAAATTAAATTTTAAAATAATCAAATTTATAACAATTATCGAATATCAACTTGAATTAAGTTAGACTTTCAAAGACTGACAATTTTTATGTTAAGCAAGTATCACTTTCACAATGAATTTCTTTCCTGGACTTCTGTTCGATTTGACTGTTGGCACAAAATGACCAGTCATTATCGTTACATGTGAGTCCCTTGCCTTAACGGTGACGTCACTTCCAACGTGTTTCGGTAACGTTCAAGTACAATGTAAGGTCATTTGATCGGGTGGTGAAGTATAAATGCAACCTTGCAGTGTATTCCTTACTTACGTCACCGCCACCTATACGTCACTGTCAAAATTGACATCATATATTAGTTAGTCTCCAAAGTATAATACTAACCATTCACTTGGATTTTCATAACAAGAAGAAAAACATAACACGGAAAAACATAAAAAGGAACAAAAAAAAAACTAAATTTGTGGAAATTTTTATTAAAATAAAATAATTTATATAAAGAAAATAAAAAAAAGGCAAATATTATTGACCAACCGTCACAAAGCCAATTCTTTTAACAAAGCCTGTGGAGTTAAAAGATTTGGGAGAAATTATTCAAAGGTAAGTACATAAAACAAATTGATCAAGGCCACGACCTTCATAAAAAATGTGTCAACAATCTCTACTTTCAGATACTCATCTGTAGGATACAAAACGTGTTGTTTGTTTACATTCTGATTTTTGGAACAAGGATCAATGAAATGGAAACATATTATATCTTCCGATGAAAACTATCAATGTCGATCATCATTTAAACATAAGTGAGTTGGTATAACTATTTAAAGAGTTTTATATATGATTTATGTTTAGATTTCGAATTTGATTACTATTCTGTGGTTCTGTCTAATATGAGATTTTTACTATGTTATGGCTAAAGAGATTTAGTTTTTCGTTTTTGAAATAAGTGAAATTTATTTTCCAAAGGCTGTTCGGAATAAAAATAATAGAAAATGTTTAGGTTTGCTATACATAGGTTTCGGATAGATCTGATGTTTAAACAAATGTAATCTCGAACTTAATAAGCTGAACTGAATTGAAACTGAATGACTGAAATAAACGGAAACTGAAATGCATAAATTGAAAATAAGCTGAAACTGAATTTGGATAAACTGATAATAAATACAATTAAATAACTGAACTAAATTGAGATACATAAATTTAAATTGAATAAAAGAACTAAAATGAATTGAATTAAATGAAAATCACTAAACTGAAGGTGAATAAATGAACTAATAAAAACTGAATAAACTGCCAAGGACTAAGCTGAAACTGAATAACTGACTTTAACTGAAAGTTTTAAGCATTTGGAAATAAATCTAAATGAGAACATTTATACTAACAGCGACAAGGGAAGTCTATAGGCGAGTCATAAATGAAAATCTAGAAAGACCAAATCAAAAAGTGTAGACGGAAATTAGTATTTGAGTATAATTATACCGCATATCTTTTTGGTCACTTTACTGTTTTAAGTGTTGTGCATGTAATACGCCTATTAGTTGACCTTTAAGGTTTTCAATCTCATACTGATTATTTCCAACTACCTTTCGAATGCGACATTTCAGCCACGGCCTACACAACTTTGCATTAATCCCTTTGGTGAAATTACTTTGGACAAAATTCTTCCTGTAAACCTCTTGTCCAGGTTTATATTTTATTATTCGACTTTTTAGATTGTAGGATTTCTCGTTTTTAAGGTAGGCGTTGTGTAATTTTTCGCTTACATTTTGATGTACTAATTGCATTCGCGACGATTTCGGTAATATTAAAATTTCTCCATCCTCAGCTGCTTTTAATTTTCTCAATATTTCGTAGGCGTCAGCGTGAGTAATCATGTTGTAGCCCGTTAATGAAAAATATGGTGTAACCCCAGTAGATGAATGAACCGTAGACCTTAAGGAGCATTCAATTTTTGCTAGATTTTCATCCCATCTCGTCTGATCCTTGTCTAAATAGCTTCTTATGGAACTGAGTATGGACTGATTCACTCTCTCGCTGGCATTAGATTGAGGTGAATAAATCGGTGTTCTCATATGTTTTATACCGAACTGTACAAGGAGTTCTTTGAATGCCTCTGAGGTAAATTGTCTGCCATTATCCGAGTGAACTATTTCTGGAACTCCAAACTTATAAAAAACTTCGTCTCGTAAAAATTTTATTGTAGCTTTGGTGGTAGCTTTCGATAGTGCCTTGAGAAGAACGAATTTAGTATTGTGGTCCAATACAATAAAGATGAAAGTATTTCCTGATTTCGTTCTTGTATATGGACCTAGAAAATCTATGTAGATTTTCTGGAATGGTCTTTGTGTCTTCACTTCTTTACCCATTGGTGGACGTAAGGTTTGCTTCGGATGTTTTATCTCCTTACAGGTCTCGCAGTTTCTAACCTGTTCCCTCACTTGCCTTACCATAGATGGCCAATACCAAAATTCTCGTATATTGAACAGAGTTTTAGCGATTCCACTATGCGACGTATTATCCACATGTGCCCTTTCAATTATGTTATTCGTCAATTCACTAGGTACCCAAATCTTCCAACAATCATCTTCACTATTCAAGTCGTTTCTATTGAACCTTATTCTCTTATATACTATACCTTCATCTGTTTTTAAATCAGGTAGCTTATCTTTATTTTGCTCAATAGTATCGATAAGGGATAAGTATTCTTCGCTTTTAAAGGATTCTGAGTTGAAATCAACTAAAGTCTTATGGTCAGTAGAAACTTCCTCCATATCCATTCTCGACAACATGTCGGGGACAACATTTTTGGTACCTTTTCTGTGCTCTATGTTGAATCGAAACCCTTGAAGTTTTAGACTCCAACGAGCTAGTCTTCCGTTCAAGTCCTGCTGTCGCATTAGCCATTTAAGACTAGAATGGTCTGTTATGACAGTAAAGTCCATTAATTCTATATACTGTCGGAATTTTTCAATGGCTAATACTACGGCTAGGCATTCTTTCTCTGTCGTTGAGTAATTTTTTTGTGCATTGTTTAGTTTTTTAGAGAAATATTCTATTGGATGTTCGCCTTCTTCATCATCTTTTTGGAAGAGTACCGCTCCTACTCCAACATTAGAGGCATCACATTGCACGAAAAATGGCCTTTCGAAATCTGGACTAGATAATATGGGGCTGGTGACAAGTCTTTGTTTTAACTCTATGAAGGATTGTAAGGCTTCTGGTGTCAACTGAAATTTGGGAGTTTTTTTAAGTGTATCGGTAAGAGGTGCAGTTAATGTGGAGAAATCATTGATGAACCGACGATACCACCCTACTGTCCCTAAGAATTTCCGCACATCCTTTTGGTTTTTAGGAGGCTTTATATCTAAAATAGCCTTAACTTTTCCCTCATCCGTTTTCAGTTTTCCACCGCCAACTATATATCCCAAGTACTTTAATTCACGATAACAAAATTTCGATTTGTCTATGTTTATTGTTAATCCAGCGTTTGATAATTTCTCTCCGACAGTGCGTAACATGTCCATGTGATCTTCAAAGTTAGATGACACAACCAGAAGGTCGTCGAGGTAGATGAAAACCCTGTCCTTCAGCTCAGAGGGCACCACTTTATCCATCAATCGACAGAGCCTTTGAGCAGCGTTACACAGTCCGAAAGGCATCACTTTGAATTGATACTGTGGCCTTCCCGGAACTGTGAACGCTGTCTTTGGTCTGCTTGACTCATCCAAAGGGATCTGCCAGAAGGCATCCTTGAGGTCGATTGATGAGATAAAGTGAGTGTCGCCTAGCCTAGCAAGTAACCCATCGATGTTAGGGAGAGGATAAGCATCCTTTTTCGTTACTTTGTTGAGCTCCCTAGCATCGAGGCAAAGCCTGTTTTTATTGGGCTTTATAACCAATGTTACGCGGTTATTCCATTCTGCTCCAGTCGTTACTTCGATTACGTCCAGTTCGATCATCCTGTCGAGCTCCGCGTAGATTAGTTTTTGGACAGCTGGACTCACGGGGTAGTGTCTCATCTTTTTGGCTAAAGCATCTCCAGTGTCTATCGTGTGTATCTCGATATTGGTTTTTCCTAAACCATACTGTTTATAACACCGAAACGATAACTTAACGTTTTCCAAAATTCTTCGCTGATATGTTGTTAACTGATGCATCTTCGATTCCTCCACTTCTGTAAGAGAAATTTCCTCAACCATCTTATTCTCAAATGAAACCTTTAGACCAATCTTGTTCCAGAAGTCAAACCCTAATATTAGTTCTTGGCTTAACTTTGGCACCAAATATAGTACCATTTCTACATACTTGTTTCCGTATTTGATTTTTGCCCAGATTTTTCCTATTATTAAGTGTTGATTCCCATCAGCCGTTCGCACAGACGATTTAAAGTCGAGTATTTTCGTATCCATTTGTTTTACGTTTTCTATGCAGTTTTTGCCAAGACAGCTTACAGAGGCTCCACTGTCTAAAAGGCCCTGATATTTTGATCCATTTATTTCGACTGACATATATGGTCTGATATCGTCTTCGCTACCTATAGTTGTAGATGCTATTATTTTTCTCTCCACTTTTCTTGCTAAGTATCTATCTCTTGTTTTCTTGATTTTCTGGCTTATTATAGGAACATAATCTTTAAAAATTTCGGAACGTATTCTATGGTAGTTCTCTAGTCGTTGATTGTATGTCCGATTGGGATTCAAACCATGGTGAAAGTGATCATTATCTGTTATAGGAAGATTATTTTCAGTTTCGCTATTGGAATTATCTATCATATTGGTTATTTTCTTTGCTTTTGTCATTTCCTTAGTCTGGTCTTGTTTTGCTAACATAAAATTTAAAAAATTGTCCTTTACTGGGAGGTGGTTTGGTTCGAACACGAGGGCCCAGTTTTCCGCGTGTTCGTCTTGGTGTTTCCCACACATCTCGGACAAGTTGGGCTAGTGACGTCGGCGAACCCACACCTATAACAAAACACACTTCGTTGGACTACTGGACATTCAATGAATGAATGACCAGATGTTTTGCAGTTCCAACAAGTAAGCTGTTTAGAAGGTAACTTTTCTTTTTGCAATGCTTCGACTTGTCGGACTTGTTCATCTTCTTCTATGCTTTCATAAAAATCTACTTCATACAGTTTTCGAGGATTACCCATCGACATTCTATGAGAAGACCGTTTTGCTATATTTCTCTCCGCTCGTTTGCATTCTTCTAGAAGATTGTCTAAATTTTCTATTCTGATTGGAAAAAGGAGTTGGGATAAACCATCTTTTAAATTGTCTTTAATAATTTTAACCAACTCACTTTCATCTATATGAAAACGCATTTGATTTTTGAGTCTTACTATTTCGGATATGAAAGAATCCGCTGACTCGTTTGGAGCTTGTCTGCGTTCCATGATTTTTCGTTGAATTTCAAAGTCACTGTCAAAATTTCGGAACTTTTTGATGAAGTGGTATTTAAACGTATGCCAATCACAGCTGGGATGTTTCATACGAAACGACCAGAACCAAGTGCTAGCTGCACCGGTTACTAAATGGTGGAAACCTTTCATCAAAATGTCCCATGGACAATTATAATCGTTCCTCAGGGATTCTACTCTAAAGACAAAGTCTTCAACTGTCAGTGACTTATTAATACCGTCGAATTTTATACCCCATTTTTCCAATTGATTTGGTGTTATAGGTTTAAAATGGTACTGTCGATGGTCATATTCTGGATTGGACAAATTCTGCGAATCATTGTTAAATAGTTGTTGTGGGAGGAAATGTTGTTGCTGTTGTGATATTTGAGGATTTTGTTGTTGCACTCTATTATTGACATTAAATGGAGTTTGTTGGGAGTTGTTTGGTACATAAGACCTATTCTGTCCATTATCTAATGAATTACCACGTTCGGAACGTAATGATTCCATAATTAGACGAGGTATCATCAACTGCATATTTTGCATCTCACGCCTGATAGATTCTTGAACAGATTCTATTGAGGCACTAACATATTTCCTAACATCTTCGTTGACCGCTGCGTTTGGATTAGTCTCCTCATTAACTGTAGGTAAATTTCGGTTTGATTGACTCATATTGTCTGAATTACGTCTTACAGTATTATTTCCTTGACCGGTAATTTCTCTGGCTGTTAAGCTACTATATGTAGGAGTCGTAATGTTGCTTTCACTCCCTGGTGATGAATGAGTTAGTGGTCCAGTTCCTTGCGAAAAACCTAATAAAGGAGTAATACTGTTCGTTGAAACCTGAGCGGGAATTGTATTTTGAGTACTATGCGATGTTGTCGGTGTTGCTGTTTCCCAAATATTAATATTCCTATTTCTATTTCTACCAGATCTTAGATTCCTTTGACTCATAATCGAAACAAAATCAAACGATGTTATAAAGAACTTTAAATCCTCTACTAAATGCGAGAATATCTAACAAAACTATTATAATATTATTATGTATAAAGCTGAAATGATTGTATAATTGTATTTAGGCAATTATGGGATTCTGAACAAAAACTTATTAATTTCGAAAGAACATGAAATAAACGAAAAACATTCATATATTTTACTATAGTGAAATAATTAATAAATATTTACTTATTTGAATATTATTTGTTAATATCGACTGAAATATGTTTTATATATTGTTAAATTTGAAAATTAAATTTCATGTATGTAATTTGTTTCTCCTAAAAAAAATTATAAAAATGTTTTGTCTGTCCAGTTGGCGTATGAGTGTTATTAGTTAATGATAGATACGAAATCAATTAGTACATTAATATTATATATACAATTATCAGTATTAGTATTAATTTTTTTGATATAAAATTTTGATAAATACAAATTTTCTTTTTCAGATCAAAATCAATATGTGAATCTTTTGGTTGACATTTCGTAGTATGGAGACAATAACAAAACTAATAGTGTTGAGAACTTAATTCCGATGTACAATAATCAATTGAATAACTATTGTTCTAATTATTCTAACTAAAATTTAGAAAAATGAATATATTATTCTAGATTTTGCACTATAAAATTTATAATTGTTTTTCAATTTTTAAAGAAAATCAAATAAATTTATTCAATGTCAAGATTGTGTCATTTTCATTCCTAAGCTATAGTCTAAAAGTTTAATATTGAACAATTTACTCAGTAATATAAATTTGAGAATCATAGAATCGCATCTCCTCTCATTGAAAACAAAAACAAATGAACTCTAAACTAACTATGTTTCCGGATCATGCTTTTCGTTCAGAATTTGAATTGAATTGAATCCTATTGACTCTCCTCAGTAATCAGCCACTTTTACAGATCGATCGCTACTCAGGCATGGTACTTTTATGTACCTTCCAGGACATATCGTATCCTTAAAAGAAACCTCCTACTGAGTATCCGCATTTTTTAAATGCTTTACGTTGGGCGCCAAATTGTGAAATTCCCTTTTTGTTGTTGAACGGAAATGGCATGCTGGTCTTAGCTGCGGCTGTAGCTCGCCGGAAATGGGGGGGTTGTTTTTCCGTAGGTTTTCACAATTACAAATTCATGCCATATAAATGAAATAATAAAAAAATAAGATTGCATTGTTCGTATCACCTGATGTAGTTAGCGGACAGACTTTAGACGATCGGACAAAATGACAGACTTGACCTTAATGGACTTAAGTCTCCAGGATTAGATGGAATGCTCCTGTACAGGCCACCCTCCCACAATGACTGGTATCAGTCATCCGTGACATCACTCTTGCCTGTAAAAAATTTTTGAACAATGTCCCTAAAAACTTCTCTATTAGTTTTCCTAAGTTCAACTACATATCAACCTTTCAGATATAGTTTAGCACATCTTTAACATAGTTTCATATAAACATTAGAACATTTATTTTTAATTTATATTTCTAAATAACAACAATTTATTTTATAGTAATAAAATAGAAAATTAGCATAATGTTATAATAATATAATTTTTAGGATTTTTTTTTTTTTTTTTAAATTATAAAAGAAATTACTAAAAAATTGTTACGTTTTACCTTTTAAAACGTTCGTTTATTTCCTTTTGAAATAAACTGGATTCTTCTTATTGCAAATAAAAGCGTCAATTTGTTAAAAACTACAACAACTCTTTATTTACACAGTTTTATACACAAATACTTTTATAACACAACTTATATAGTAGACTGTAAGGCTGTCTTTTTATCTTTAACACACGAAAGCACACTTGACTTTATTAACTTTACTCAATGACGATTTATTACAGACTGACTCATTTGGTGATTGCCACCGCTATTTATACATGGGCATCACCTTCTTTATATTTCCAGTTTATTCTGGCTCCATCATCTAGATACTTCTACTGATGTAAGTCAATGTTTAGTGGGGACACACACCTCTTCAACGCTTAGTGATGCCACCCAAATGTTAGTCGCTAAGAAATTTCGGGAACTGGCCGTTAAAAAACCGTTTAGTTTAAATGCAAATTCAATTTCGTAACACTGTCCCCCGCTTAAGCCTGTTCGTCCCGAATAGGCACAGATTCACCTTTCCCATAGGCAGCTAGTCGTTCTAGGTGTACAACCTTCATTTTGCTTCTCGGGCTCTTATATTTCTGTATTCGGTAGACTACGTCGTTTAATTTCTTAATCACCACATACGGTCCTTCCCAGTGAGTTTGCAGTTTAGGGGATAAACCTTTTTTACGTTGTGGGCTATACAGTAGTACTAGCTGGCCTTCGGTAAATCCTTCAGAATTTACTGCTCGATCGTATCTGGCCTTCATTTTATCACTAGTCATTTTTATTCGTCTCCGCACGAATTCATGAAGTTCATTAAGGTCATCTTGCTCTTGGGAAAAGTTTTCATCATCCTTACTTTTTGATGACGGCTTTATACCAAATTCTAAATCACCAGGCAGCTTGAGTTCTGTTCCGAAAATAATTTTTGCAGGTGTTCGAGAGGTGGAGTCGTGAACGGCTGTTCGGTAGGCCAGCAGAAATTTTGGTATGTGTTCATCCCAGTCCTTCTGATGTGCACTAACCACTTTTCTCAAATATTCCTCCAGTGTGCGATTGAATCTTTCGACCATGCCATCTGATTGAGGATGCAGTGGAGTTGTTCTTGTTTTTCTTATTCCGTATAAATCGCACATTTCTTTGAACACAGCGGATTCAAAATTTCTGCCCTGGTCCGAATGTAACTCCAATGGTACACCATAACGACATATCCAGTTGTTCACAAACACACCTACGACTGTTTTAGCTTCCTGGTTGGGGATGGCATACACCTCTGGCCATTTGCTGAAATAATCCATAACCACTAGAATATAACGGTTTCCGGCATCACTAACAGGAAAAGGGCCTGCTACATCCATTGCAATCCTCTCAAATGGCGCACCTGAGTTGTACTGCTGAAGTCGTCCACGACTTTTTCTTACTGGACCTTTGGCTGCTATGCATTGTGGACAATTTGAAATCCAATCGGCTACCGATTGTTGACAACCGACCCAATAAAACCGTTGTTTTACCTTTTCTATGGTTTTCGTCACGCCAAGATGTCCACCACTTGGACCGTCATGGAACTCTTTCAATACTTCATTTATTTTAGAGGCAGGTACCACAATTAGATTTGTCACCGTTTTTCCGTCTGCACTTTCCCATATTCGGTATAGGCAGCCATTTAACACTTGTAGACTATTCCATAGAGCCCAATAGGATTTCATTAATGGACTTTCTGCAGATATTTCATTGCGGGCTGGTCTTTTGCCTTCTACTTTAGCCGATATTATCTTTGCCAGTAAGGGGTCATCCCTTTGCGCTTCAGACCAATCTTCAGTGGAATCTATATGGGTTAGCCGAACATCGATGACGCTTTCTTTTACCTCAGCCTTTGTGCAATGCCTGCATTCCACGGTGCATGGTCTTCTCGATAGAGCATCCGCATTACCATGTTTTACACCTTTCCTGTGCTCAATGCTAAAATCATAAGACTGAAGGCGTTCAATCCAACGAGCCAGTTGCCCTTCAGGTTCTTTAAATTGCAGCAACCACCTGAGGGCAGAGTGATCGGTTCTCAGTTGGAAGTGTTGCCCATATAGATACTTATGGTAGTGTTTGACACACTCAACTACTGCTAGGAGTTCGCGACGAGTAACGCAGTAGTTTCTCTCAGGCTTTGAAAGCGTTCGGCTGAAGTATCCGATGACTCTTTCAGTTCCATCGATTACTTGGGAAAGCACACCGCCTATTCCGTATCCACTAGCATCACTATCCAGCACAAACTTTTCTCCAGGTATGGGATATGACAAAATTGGTGCCTTACATAAGAGATCCTTGAGCTTTTGGAATGCTAATTCTTGTGCTTCACCCCAATGGAATGGTTGCGACTTCTTGGTCAATTCATGTAAGCTTGCAGCTACACTGGCGAAATTTGGAACAAATCGTCTGTAGTACGTACAGAGGCCAAGAAAACTTCGCAATTCATGGAGATTTTTCGGCCGTGGCCAGTCTTTTACAACTATTATTTTATCTTCATCTGTTGATATTCCATCTGCTGTTACGCGATGCCCCAAATATTTCACTTCCTTCTGAAACAATGCACATTTCTTTACACTGAGTTTTAGTCCAGCCGCTGATATTCTTTTAAGGACTTCTTCAAGGTTTTTAAGGTGTTCATTAAAAGTATTTCCCATGACAATTATGTCATCGAGATACACCAAACATGTCTTTCCGTGAAGTCCTTTTAATACATGTTCCATTAAGCGCTCGAATGTTGCTGGAGCATTGCAGAGTCCAAAGGGCATTACATTAAACTGCCATAATCCGTCACTAGCACTAAATGCAGTTTTCTCTTTGTCTTTGCCTGCAATCTCTACTTGCCAATATCCACTTTGCAAGTCCAATGTGGAGAACCATTTTGTTCCAGCTAGCGTGTCCAGAGTATCATCAATTCTAGGTAGCGGATAGCTGTCTTTCTTGGTGACATCATTCAGCTTTCTGTAATCTACGCAGAATCTTGTGCTGTCATCTTTCTTCTTAACTAAAACCACGGGCGAGCTCCAAGGACTAGAAGATGGTTCGATTACGCCGTTCCGCTCCATTTCGTTCACTAACTCTTTCACTTCGCTTCGTTTTGCTAAAGGAATACTTCTGGGGGCCTGCTTTATTGGTCTCGCATCGCCAGTATCTATTTGATGTTTTACAATTGCTGTTCTACCTTGATTTTCACTTTTTAAAGCAAAGACAGATGCATGTCTCTTCAGAAGTTGTTTGGCTTTATTTTTATCTGACGGCGCTAGCTTTTCTACCCATTTTCCCACATATTCCGCTAGTAGCTCATGTTCCTTGATGGATTTATTTGCAGGATTTTCCACACAGTTGACTACAGCCTCTGCTGAAGCACATTGACCTAGTTCGGAATTTGGCTTTATGACTTTTTCAAAGCTGGACAAGTTAAGAACTCTTACGGGAACTATTTTGTTTTTACAGGGTTTGACGAGGGCTTTAGCTGTTACAATATCACTTTTATTTCTGCTGGTTCTACTACCCACAAACTGTTGTCCTCACAATCTCCCTCCATACGGGCCCATATCAAAACCTCTGACTGTGGAGGCAATTTTTCATGTTCAATAGCAACTAGTTTTTTTACTTGAGCCTTGCTTTGATATCCGACATCAAGAGGTATTTCAACATTACGCCAAATCATAACATTTGGTCCCAAATGTAATTTAATGCCATGCATAATCATGAAGTCTGCACCAATGATTACCTCATCCACGATATCGGCAACAATAAATACATGATCTACGCTTATGTTGGCAATGATTACTTTCGCATTTACTTTACCATAGACAGTGGCAGGCTCTCCAGTGGCGGTGCGTAATCTTACCCCGCATAGTGGTTCAATTGTTTTCTTAACTAAATCTGGTCTAATAATAGACTGCGACGCTCCTGTGTCTATAGTAAAAATGTGCTTTCGACCATTGATGTATCCACCAGCAGTTAGATTACTATTTTTCTGCTGCATTACTGATATGGAGATTGTGGGGCCGTCATATGTGGGAGCTAGCTCTTGCCCCTCAGTGCTAGCTCGTTTTAATTTAAAGGTGATTCTTGTGATGAGTGATGATTTACCTGTTGGTTGTTTCTTGGCGGTGAGACCGATCTGGTACGTTTTCTTGTGCTTTGCAGTTTCGCTGAATATGTCCGGTTTTTCCACAGTTATAGCATTTGATTTTGGCTTTATTTTGTTTCTCATTTAAAGCCTCTAAAACTGCCTCTTTTATCTCAGTGACTATATTCCTTTCGTTTTCAGCGACAACTTCGACATTTCGTACCTTGAATATTTGTGGCTTTGAAATTATTTTAGCCGTTTCTTGTGCCAGCGCAAATGAGACAGTTTCAGCGAATGATGGCTTTGGTGTGGCACAAACCGCATGTTTTATCTCAGGATCACGTATGCCATTTACAAATGCCTCTATCTTGAAAATATCCAAAAACGGGTGATGTTCTCCTGGATAAGTAAGCTGTATCAATCGCTCGATTTCCAATGCAAAGTCTTGTAGTGTCTCATTGGCCTTCTGCACTCTGCCACGCAATTCCATTCGGTATAATTCCTTTTTATGTTCTCCACCGTACTTGCGTTGTAGTGCTTCCATTATGTCGTCATAATTATTTCTGTTGCTCACTGGTACGCTCTCAAGAACTACTGAAGCACCTCCTTTTAAGGCTAAGATCAATTCTATAGCTTTTTCTTCATTATTCCACATGTTTCTGATGGCAACTGTCTCAAACTGGAACTTGAACACATTAAAAGGTGTGGTGCCATCAAAACTAGGGGCTTTTATTCTACTCGAGGTTTCTGGAATGATTCGTACAGCTCCTTCTTGATATTGCAGATTATTCATCTTTGTTTCTAAGTCTGACACCTTTTTGTCAATGCCATCTACTCTGCTATTAATAACCTCAGACACTTCCAGAATTTTTTCTTCTGTGGCTCTTGAACTTTCCTGAAATTTTGCTTCCATTTCAGCTAAGTGTTTAAAAGTTTCCTTTACTTCAGCTTTAACCTCAGCTCGAAGTTTCTCGTTGTCAGTAAGAAGTTTCTCGTTGTCAGTAAGAAGTTTCTCGTAGTTAGCCTTAGAAGTTTCTTGAACTTCAGCAAATTTCTCCATCATAGCGGCAAACATTGTGTTTAAGTCCATGTTGCTCGTTGTTGAGCGAGTACATATCTCAGTTTCTTCTTTGTACTCGAATTCGTATGTACCTATGTCAATGTCACGCCGCTTGAATTCATCTATTAGCCTCTTTTGCAATTCTGCCTTATTACCGGCTGTCGGTAACTCCATCTTACTCAATTCTCTCTTGAGTTGTTCCACTTTTAGTTCTTCGAACTTCATGACTGCTTTTTATTATGCAATTCCGCTTCTGACACCAATTGTTACGTTTTACCTTTTAAAACGTTCGTTTATTTCCTTTTGAAATAAACTGGATTCTTCTTATTGCAAATAAAAGCGTCAATTTGTTAAAAACTACAACAACTCTTTATTTACACAGTTTTATACACAAATACTTTTATAACACAACTTATATAGTAGACTGTAAGGCTGTCTTTTTATCTTTAACACACGAAAGCACACTTGACTTTATTAACTTTACTCAATGACGATTTATTACAGACTGACTCATTTGGTGATTGCCACCGCTATTTATACATGGGCATCACCTTCTTTATATTTCCAGTTTATTCTGGCTCCATCATCTAGATACTTCTACTGATGTAAGTCAATGTTTAGTGGGGACACACACCTCTTCAACGCTTAGTGATGCCACCCAAATGTTAGTCGCTAAGAAATTTCGGGAACTGGCCGTTAAAAACCGTTTAGTTTAAATGCAAATTCAATTTCGTAACAAAATTAATAATAATAAATGCACAAAAGAAATAATAATTAAATTTGAATATTGGGTTTATATATATGTATTTGAATATTTACTAAAAAAAATTAGATTCTTCATATCTTAACAGGTATTTAATTATATTTTATAATTATTTAGATTTGTTAAGAAATGAATATTTATGTACTATTTAGGTTTTTCTCTTTTTCTTTTTTTTTATTTATTAATTTATATATTTATATATTTATTTATTTATTTATATATTTATTTATTTATATATTTATTTATTTATTTAATTATATATTTATTTATTTATTTATTTATTTATTTATTTATTTATTTATATATTTATTTATTTATTTATTATATATTTATTTATTTATATATTTATTTATTTATTTATTTATTTATTTATTTATTTAATTATTTTTAGAGGAAATGATTCAGAATTGTTTTTTTCTTTTTTTTTATTTTTGACATAAAAGTTCTGACAAGAAAATAGAATATCAAATTATTCAAAAAAAACAATTAAATTATTTGATTAATTATAAGAATAGTTAATTAATCATATACTTTAGCAATTATGAATCATATCTTTAAACATAATCATTTTCTGCTTAATTCGAGTTGTTATTAATGTTACAATCTAAAGTTATATATTATAAGATTTAAGTATTGGTTAAATGGTAAAGAACATAAATTTATGTTAGTTTTAGTTTTTTTTTATATTCTCATTATAATATTAATATAAAATATATTAGAATTTAGAAGACAACAACATAAGGCCAACGACAAAATACGTTAAATTAGGATATAATAACTTCAGCTACTTGATTATTATGATTTTTTTCTCTTTTTTTTCTATATGTCTAAATTTATAAATATTTAATTTTAAATTGTTTCTTTCTTATATATTATGTATCTTTTCTAGTGATATATGAATTTTCAATGTCACACTATTGACCTCCGTGTGAATGTCACGGGAGATCACGTGTGTGACATGTAACGGTCAATGTGTCAACGGTCTAGGTTATATTACGTGTTTCAGATTTTTAATTTACTTATCTATTTTTCCCGTTTTTCTGTTGCAATTATTTCCTTACGGCTCACCCTGATTTTGAATTACCATCCACTGGTGGTTGAATATGATAACATATATTATGTCAAATTGTAGAGTGGAACCTAAATCTTCCCTCGACCAGGTGGTCCAATTATTTGATTTTTTGGTGGTGAATATGAGCTCAGCCTTCTAACGGGTGCGTGAACACGCTATTCGATTCCCAGATCCGAGATCTGAGGCATAGATGGCTCTGCCGTGAATCTGAATAAAATTTGTTTTCTGCATTAACAAAAAGCCTCACAACACTATATGATGTGGATAACATCAAAAAACATTCAATAATTTTTTTTTTTTTATCAAATAATAACAAGAATTATTAAAAATTAAACAAAAACATTTTAAATTTAGCATTCAATCTCGTTATTTTATAATTCAAATGGGTAAATTTAAAATTTTTTTACATATTTGATTTAAAAAAAATAAGATTTGAAAATATTTAAATTATAATGGTTCTGGTTAATAATTAGATAAATATTTGTTATATTTTTGTTTTAATTACCTGAATATTTCCTCTTTGTATTTTTAAATTAAATTTTAAAATAATCAAATTTATAACAATTATCGAATATCAACTTGAATTAAGTTAGACTTCAAAGACTGACAATTTTTATGTTAAGCAAGTATCACTTTCACAATGAATTTCTTTCCTGGACTCTGTTCGATTTGACTGTTGGCACAAAATGACCAGTCATTATCGTTACATGTGAGTCCCTTGCCTTAACGGTGACGTCACTTCCAACGTGTTTCGGTAACGTTCAAGTACAATGTAAGGTCATTTGATCGGGTGGTGAAGTATAAATGCAACCTTGCAGTGTATTCCTTACTTACGTCACCGCCACCTATACGTCCACTGTCAAAATTGACATCATATATTAGTTAGTCTCCAAAGTATAATACTAACCATTCACTTGGATTTTCATAACAAGAAGAAAACATAACACGGAAAAACATAAAAAGGAACAAAAAAAAAAACTAAATTTGTGGAAATTTTATTAAAATAAAATAATTTATATAAAGAAAATAAAAAAAGGCAAATATTATTGACCAACCGTCACACAATATTGTTTATATATACACTATGTAGATAAAGAGAGATTAACTAAAAAAACTGTCCCGGAACGCTTTATATAACACCAAATATTGAAAATTACTCCGCCGGAGTAGAATTATCGTCCATTCGTAACAAAGATTCATTCATTCCTAATATAATCTTTTCATGAATATGTACTCTTTTATGTATATGTATATGTATATGTATATATATATATATATACACTCAAACCTCGTTTTATGCGTATTTATTTTATGCGAATTTGAATTAGTGCGGTTTCAAAATTCTAAAATTTTTCTTTGCAAAAATAATTTTGAGAAAAATGTTGGTCCACATACATCGAAAAAAATTTCTCAACAAAGTACTACTACTGATTTTTTACCAATTCCGGTTCGGATACATAAAGTATTGTTCAAATCCTTTGTACACGAAGAAATATTATTTTTTATTTTTAAGAAATTTTGTACATATACTTCATTATTTGGAATTTGTATTGTGTTATTATTTGTTACCTTTATTTTTCATAATTTTTTAATAGTTTCAGTAGAAAATTAAATTTTTCTTGATTTTTTTATGCGATTTTGTTTGACTTTTAAGGGAATAATTTGAAATAGTGCGCTTTTTTATTAAAAACCCAATTACTATATTTTGCATGGAGCTAGTGTATCGTTTTGTGCGAGTTCGAATTATGCGTTTTTCTGCGAAACGAATTAACCGCATAAATCGAGGTTTGAGTGTATATATATATATATATAATATATATATATATATATATATATATATATACAACGGATTTTGTGTCAGAAAACGTGACCTGGTAGGAGCATACTTCGTAAATTTTGATATTATGTGATAAATGTTGCTATTAGCTAAATATTTTACATATTATTGTTAAAGAATCATAATGTACATGGATTTAGTATTTCAAAAAGATGTAAAACACAAACTTGGTTCAAAAATGTAAAAGTTATTAAAAATTCCCCAGGCAATTAACATGTCTCAGAGCACTTGATTAGGAAATGTGGAAAAAATTTAACTTATTTTGGAAAATATTCTAATAAAACTATTTTATTACATAAAATATATCTATATTTACTCGAATATATGTTTTTATCATTTAAAGATATTGTGGACCTGTTCTCAGCTATGATAAAAAAAATATTTTTTACACGGCAGTTTCAAAACTCCATTTTAAGTTTTTTTAAATCTTTGTTAAACAAATTTTAATATTTTATGGTCAAAAGATTAGGGAATAAAAGAGTGAAAAAATTAGGTCAATACCTCTTATAGTTAAGCTGTACCTGCGACTTGAACTCTTGCGAATTTCAAGAAAAACTATTTTTTGTAATATTTTAAACAAAATATTTACATAATATTATTTCTTAGATAATATAAAATATTTCCCTGAAGTTATATATAAATCGGGAAATCCTAAGGCGTAAACTTTGGAGGTCAAAGGTAAAATTTTGCAATATT
>NW_023997669.1:0-7500 GCF_015586225.1 Lucilia sericata
TTAAGTTGGCTCTATCATCAGCACCTGTATTGGCACAGCCAAATTTTTCGAAAGAATTCGTCATACAGTGCGATGCATCTAAGGTTGGTGTAGGAGGTGTTTTGTTCCAACAGGACGACAATGGGAACGAGCACCCAATTTCGTACGTCTCCCAAAAGTTAAATAAGTCGCAAAGTAACTATACAGTTACTGAGTTAGAATGTCTGGCCGCTGTAGTTTGTGTAAAAAGTTTCGCCCATACATTGAGGGCCTCCCCTTTCCGTATTGTAACGGATCACTCCTCTCTAAAGTGGCTCATGTCGCAAAAAGACTTGAGTGGACGACTGGCCCGTTGGAGCCTTCAACTCCAAAGGTATGATTTCGTTATCGAGCATAGGAAAGGTCGTTTAAATGTAGTGCCAGACTGTCTATCGAGACAAGATGTAGACGAAGTGATTTTGTCAGATGAGGCTCGTGAAATTGACTTATCTTCACCAGAGTTTAAAACAGATGAATATGAGGAGCTTAAGAAAACAGTTTTAGAGAGAAAAGAGTTATTGCCTGATATAAAAATTTCTGACAATCTTGTGTTTAAACGGGTAATGTTTAGACTAGGTGGTGTAGAGGATGAGGAGGAGTTGTGGAGACTTTGGATACCAAAATCTCTCATTCAACAGGTTATAAAAGCGGCCCATGATTCAAAAACTGCATGTCACGGAGGATTTCTTAAAACCTTGTCCAGAATTCGTCAGAAATACTTCTGGCCGACAATGGTCCAGGACGTAAAGTCCTTTGTTCAGAAATGTGATATGTGTAAATGCGTAAAGTCGTCGAATCAGATCACAAGACCTTTAATGGGAAACCAAATAGTGACCAATAGGCCATTTGAAAGGATATATTGCGACTTTCTGGGTCCTTACCCATTGACGAAAGCAAAAAATTCGACGATTTTTATCTGCCTTGATCATATGACAAAATTCTTGTTTCTCAAACCACTGAAAACTGCGACAACCGCAAATGTTATTTATTTTTCCAAACTGAATTGTTCCCAATGTTTGGTGTTCCAAGGTATGTCCATAGCGACAACGGGAAACAATTTATCTCAAAGGAAATGTCCGATTTTTTTAAACTATACGAAATAAAAACACGTTACAACTGGATTCTATGCACCTCACTCGAATGCATCTGAGCGAGCTAATCGCGAAATCGTAACAAAAATAAGATGCTTTCTTAAAGATCACAAAGAGCACGGTGACTGGGATAAGTACATTCCCCAAATTTTATCCATCCTAAGAAGTGACTACCATTCCTCAATCAAGTGTTCCCCGTACTATGCAATGTTCGGTCAAAACATGGTGTTACATGGCTCGACTTACAAAATCTTAGAGAAAATTGGATGTATGTCAGGCGAGGATATTAGTATTCAGAACAACGTCGACAAGTTAGCAAAAATTAGGGAGCAAATAAGAAGAAATTTAGATATTGCCCATGAAAAATCAAGTAAAAACTATAATTTGCGAAGCAGGCCAATTGATTTTCAAGTAGGACAAATTGTATTCAGGAAAAACCATGTACTTAGTAACATGTCGAAGAAAATTAACCGAAAATTCATGCCAAAGTTTATAAAGTGTAAAATAATTGACAAAATTGGTAATAACTTATATGGTGTAGAAGATATGAAAGGTAAATTCATTGGTAAATTTCATTCTTCTGATCTAAAAACTTGAGATATTGCCCGGCTGTTGTGGGTCGTGCCCCACGTGAACCAATGAATAACAAAATTTTAATTTTTGCAATCCTACTTACAAACAAAATCGTTTTACTGTTCGTCCTAAAAATAACTAATATTTTAAGTTCGAAGCAGTTTTGTTGCGATTTTTGTTAATTTAGTTTATTTCTTGCACTATATTTTCTTGTTTTGGGTTATTCCACAACATAGGTTTAATTTGAAAATCAATAAAATACTTGGTATACAAATTATATAAAATTTCTTGTGAAACATACTGTAGATTAGTAGAAAAACTCATGGTTGATGGCGTTACTTAACATTTATCGCATGCTACAATTTTTTTTTCCCATAGTTAATCCATCTGATTAACACACTCAATTAATGCGTATATATACATATGTACATGTTTCTGTAACATTGCAATTACACTCATTGAGATTGTCAAATTCATTACCATATATGGTAATAATTCTGGTTTTGCATATTGACATTTACTTTGTCTTTTTCTCACGCATTATCAGTCGTATGTACATACTATTTATTATTAATTGTTCTTTTTTTTTACTACGCAATTAACATTTTAAAAACGCACATAATGATCTTACAAAAAATCCCAAATTCATTATCAAAGTGACCGTAGTGACAAAAAGTCAAAATTAAGAAAAGGAGAAAAATAAAATACATACTCTAATAATTTTGTGATTATTAAGAATATTATATTCTCATGTGGCAAAAAAAATATATACTAAAGTTTATTAAATAGTTTTATTTTGTAAAGTTACATACGCTTAATTCCACATCCATAGTTTCATAAAAGAACATTTTCCAAAGATCCATACATTGATAAAAGGTAAGAATGGAATTTATTAGGAAATCAAAGTGTAAAACAGATTATTTTTACTCCTTAAAGGAAATTTATTGCAATTTGGTCGTGGTTTTCCTCGACCTGCAACATTTTGGAAAACCCCAAAAGTTACTAATTTAAAAACTTAAGAATCAACACGTGACGGAAAGTTTCACGTGAACCGGTTAGATTCAACGTGAGCCGTTAAGACTCCCAAATAAACCGCTAGGATTCCACGTGAATATCAACCTTCGTCAACGTGACAACAAATTTACAAAGATTTTCTGAAAGTAAATAATTCTAAAATAATTCCGAAGTCTAATATTATAATCAAAAATTTCAACCTAATATCTAAAATATATAATCTAACTTAATTCAAATTTCTTGTTAAAGAAAATATGTTTCACAAAACTTAATATTGTCTAAAATGATTTATTTTCCTTAAACTAATATTTCCTAATATTATGATTATTATATAAACTAAATAATTAATTTAGAAAATATACATGAATTTAAATTAAACCTCTATTCTAAATTTTAAATGAAATAGAATAAAAGTATTAAATTCAGATTTAAAAATAATAATATAAATAACGTAAATGAAGTAAAAGACTTATTAAGAAGATTGAAACGTTTAATGCTTTTAAATAACTTAAATTACTTTTCAAATGAATTCTCTATTGTTACATAAAATATCTCTAACATACTTTATATTTTATCTAAACCAATATATATATTTAATTAACTTATTCTATATTTGATATCTAAACTTATACTAAGAATTTACTATGACTTGTAAAACATATAAAAGTATTAAAATCTTATACATAAATATTAAATTTATTCGAAACGCAACAGATAACATGCATATAAATTAAAATATAAATTAAAACAATTATTTTAATATCAAATTGAAATATAAAGATTTAATACTTTTAAATGTTGAATTATAATTATTATCACTCACAGAATTTTTCGAGTGTAAACAAAAGTATCTCTATTTTACTTTTTATAATTTTTTCTAAACCTTTATAAGAACTCTTTAATTACAAAAATCAGATCTTTTAAAAGCAACAGCAACTACAACGTCATCATTATGCTTTGATTGCTGGGCCCTTCGATCGGAACATATTGAAATGAAACATCGTTTTTGGTTGTGAGTAAAATGTAAAATACGTATTTATTTTTGTAATTATTATTTATCAATAGCTATTATAAGTTTCTCATTTATTTCGTCCGATAGTCCGATTCTACTTGTTTCGCATTCCCTTTATTATTTCTTAAACTTCTTTTTCATTTAGTATCATTTTGTCTTTCTTATGAATGAGTAAATATTTTGTTTTGTTTACATCATGTTCTTTTTAACTTTTTCTTTTTATTTCAATAAATATCATTATAATTTGTTTTTGTAAATTATAAAACATGCAATTTTAAATTAATTAAAAGGGAAGGATAAACCAGACAAATATGTTGCTTTTGTAGGTAGATAGTATTGTCATTTTTAGGGACAGAAATGAAAATAAGGGTATATGTGTTCTGTCAAGGCGTCTGATAGTATTATGATCAGAAGGGTGGGAAAATTGTACCCCAATGTGCTTAACATCTTGCACCAATAGATTTTAATTTTTAATTGTTTGAAGCATTTCTTTTATTTTAAATACACTCTGTGGTATTTTAAGGCAAGAGAGTGTATTATATGTTTGCGTCATTAAACCGGGTTAAGAACCGTATAGACCACTGAGCTAGCTAAACATCTTTATCTTGCCCTTAACCAAGTTTTTCTATTAAAAATAAGTTTCTTTTCTATCAAGACGAATAATTAATAATTTTTGTTATTCTTTCCGAAACGACGCGTAACAACATCCATTCCGGCTATTATTACATAAAATTGTTAAGTAGGGAAGCTTTCAACTCCAACCATGTAAAGTTTTGTTGCGATATAGTTCCAAAAGTTCCCGAGATACCGAATTGTTTCCCTATTTTTGGTGGATGTAGTGCTTAAGTAACAATTTATTCCCAATATATATTTACATTATGTAACACAGATCATTTAAACGTAGGTTAGAGGCAGTCTAATTGCGGTTTTATATAGTCGCTGTAAGATAGTTGGATTTAGATACCAATTCGAGCCTAAGTACTGTGCCAAATTTAGTACATTCTAGCACCTCAAAAGTCTAATTTTAGAAGTATAGACTTGATATTAAGAGTTAAAGCAACCCCATCACAAAAGGGGCGGTTATATCAAGCCCACGTAAATACTTCTGCAATTCAACATGCTCTTGCTAATCTAGATGTTGAAGAGTATATCAGCAAATGGCTAGTAAGTATGTTGAAATTCAGAATAGTTACTATAAGTATTGGTAATAGCGTTAAGTCCAAGCAGGTGAAACGATGCACACTACAGGGCGGCGTAATATCTTTACTACTTTGGCTCATCGTTGTTAACTCGATTCTCATTGAACTGGAAAAGTCATTGCTTATGCGGACGATGTTGTGATATTCGTATCAGGAACGTTCCCAGACGTTATTAGTGATATCATGTCTAATGCTTTGATGCTACTCTATAATTGGGCCACACACAGACAGCGGCCCACAACAAAGGCACAAGCTTCAAATTGCAGCAGTTAAAGAACTGCGAAATACCCTTATCCCCAATATCTAGGAATTATTCTAGACTCCAAATTATCATGGAAACTCAACATCCTGCACAAAGTCAAGAAAGCAACGGTTGCCTACTACACCTGTCGTAAGATGTTTTGAATGGAATGGAGACTTAGTCCCAACATAGTTAAATGGATGTATACAGCTAGAGTACGTCCTATACTTATATATGGTGGAATTCAACTAAGAATAAATTTGTTGTAGATCAGCTATACAAAGTTCAGAGATCAGCATGCATTGGGATAACAGGTGCTATAAGATCTAGTCCTTCAGAAGCTCTGAACACTACCTATAGATCTGCATATTATGGCCATATCTTCCTGCAGCGCTGCGAGTCGTAACTTATCCGGAAGTTGGAAATCAATAACAAGGACACGCTAAGGTTTTAAGCCTATTACCTCCAATCTTGAACCAACTATCCGACTATATTACCCCACATACGGTTTTTGATAGAGTTTTCAAAGTCAGAGTTCTTTCCAGGAGCGAGTGGTGTAGAGGTAAATTACCGAGCGAATATACTACAAGAATCCTTACAGATGATTCTAAAATGAACTGTGGTGTTGGTTCTGGTGTCTTATGTGAAGAATCCGGGATAAGTATATCTCTCCGTCTTCTTATCATCGTCTTTGGGTCCCTGCGCATAGGAACTATTATGGAAATGAATAGGCTGATGAGCTCAACAAAAACGGAATCTGCTCTTGATACCTCCAACGCCATTAGGTTTTAACAAGTATAGTACCCTCAGATTCTATCTTCGAAAGGCTGAAAATAGGTGGAATAACCTAGACACATGTAAAGGGGGCCAATATATTGTGTCCCCCTTCAATGAGAAACGCACAAAACTCCTTAAAAACCGAAGCAAATATGATACATATATTGAGATTGATAGACACAGACATGCAAGTCCGCTTGGGCTACCCTTCAGCAAACACTGTCGCAGTTGCAAAGACAGGAAAAAGGAAGAAACAGTCTTCCATATTCTCTGCGAATTCCCTGCTCTATCCGTTGAGAGAAATCGTTTTCTTGGCAGTTACTTCATATCTAACCTTGGTGAGATATCTGGATCTAAGCTTAATGATATCCTGAGATTTCTCACTGCTACAGGCTGGATCTAATACTATACAATACTACATCTGACTAGTGGAGTGGTCCGGTCAAAACGGAGTCTCTTCGACTCTACTTGAATGTTCGCGTGCAGTGAACTACCACGTTAAGCAACCATATAATGCCCACACCTACTGCGTTTGTTAGTGTTATATATGGTATTCTTGAGTACAATAGAAGGCAATAACTTAAAATAGAGAGAAAAATGCTTTCAAAAAGTAGGCGTTATTAGAATAAGGACCTACTTTTTATATAGAAAAGTTATGCACGTTCCAGATTGGACAAATGTGATACTATGCTATGTTTCGAAATTATCAAAGATATAGGCACTCAAAAAGTAGATAGATTTTAGATATTTGCCCGTTCCACCTATTTTAATTACAATTTATATTCAACAAGCTTACTACAATATTAAAAAAATGCAGCTGTGAATATCTCTTAATTTTAGCATCACTATAATAATAAAATTGCTGTGATATCTGAAATGTTTTCGGTTAACCTGCCATAGAGTTTAACAGTAAATATTTTTATATAAGAATCTATATGTGTTTATGTATGACTTTGTAAATATGTCTACATACATACATGTATTTATATCGCTACATATGTCGGTAAGTATGTCGAAATATTTCGATATAAATGTTTTTAACAAGAATGAATACGTGTGTATGTAAGTTTGAATGGTTTTACGGTACGTATGAGTGATATCAATATGTTGAAATTGTTGTGTATATAGGCGTGTGTGTTTAAACAATGTTAAAGAGAACAAGTAAAAAGGATATATTTGAACATCTACACAAGTACTTGCATATGTTTGTGTATTAATGTAGATACATACATATGTATGTGAGTTGTATATTTATTGTTGCTACAATATTTGTATTTACCCTGTCTGTTTGTTTGTATAGATTTGTAGCAAGAAAACATACAAACTATATGTGTGTGTATGGAAGGATGTACATAAAAGTTAGATATTTAGTTGATGATGTTGTGCTGTTATTGTTCTCGTTCTTGTTGTTGTTTTTATTTTTCTTTTGTTACTTTGTTTTTCTACACTTTTGTGCTTTTTGGCTTCATTATTAGCAAATCGTTTGTTGTGTTGTAGTATCTGTATCTAAGTATGTATGTAGATATTGCTGCGTATCTGTGTGTGTCTGTATATTTTCATTTAAAATGTTTCTAT
>NW_023997669.1:12500-19044 GCF_015586225.1 Lucilia sericata
TTTAATTGTTTGCTGATATAAACAGAATTATTATTTTAGTAAAATTTGAGCAACGGTGCTCTTCGGATCTATAGACTTACGCACTTATTGCTATAAAGAAACTATAGTTCTCGTTCATAGTGCGAAACATCTACTTCCATTTTAATATTCGATGTAGGACTAGTTTTCGTCTGTCTTGTGAAAAGACATATTTCGGTCTTTGTTGAATTGATATTCACCTCTGTTGGTTGAGCCAAACGAGATCGTCTTAGAAGGTCCTTAGGGGACTTTGTATGATATTCTGCTTTTAAACATTATCGTCGTTAGACGTACAGGTTGGTAAGACTTTGGTGTCGCATAACTCGGCTTACACTTACTTCGTCTGCAAAATTACAGCAAATAATTCCTTTAGTACTCAATTCTTGTCCACTAACATATCCTAATAAAAGTTATAAAAGAACAAGTTAGAGTGCTATATTCGGCTATGCCGAATCTTAAATACCCTCCACCAGCAAGCTACTTTTTATTGAAACCCATTTAACTATCTAATTTTTAGATAACTTGGCAAAATTTTTGTTTCCTTATTGAGGGTACTAACATTTATGCATGTGTCAAACTAATTTTAATTAGGTCGAGAATAATGTATATTAATATGGGAGCTAAGACAACCTATGGACCGATCCGGAAGAAAAAATCCGTAGAATGATTTTTTAATATACAAAATACACATTTATGTCGAATTTTATCCCGATAACTTTGATTGTTAATGTGCATTTGAGTAATTTTCGGAAATGGTCCTTATATGGGAGTTGTGACCAATTATCAACCGTTAAGGAAAAAATTTCGGACCTTATATGGGAGCTATGACCAATTATGGGCCTATCCGGAAAAAATTTAGTGGAATAATTCATATTTATACGAAATATATTTATGTCGAATTTTATCACGATAGCTTTATTTGACAATGAAATATGTATTTTTAAGTGATTTTCGGAAATGGGGTTATATGGGTGCTATGACCAATAATGGACCGATCCGTAACAAAATTAGTAAAATGATTTGTATGTATACAAAACATATTTGTGTCGAATTTTATCCCGATATCTTTATAATTCAATGAAATATATGCGTTTAAGTGATTTTCGGAAGTGGACTTTATATGGGAGCTATGACCAATTATGGACCTATCCGGAAAAAATTTCATAGAGTGATTTATATTTACACTAAACATATTTGTGTCGAATTTCATCAAGATAGCTTTATATGACAATGAAATATGAGCTTTAAATGATTTTCGGAAGTGGGCCTTATATGGGAGCTATGACCAATAATGTACCGATCCGTAACAAAATTAGTAAAATGATTTGTATGTATACATAACATATGTGAGTCGAATTTTATCCCGATATCTTTATAATTCAATGAAATATATGCGTTTAAGTGATTTTGGGAAGAGTACTTTATATGGGAGCTATGACCAATTATGGACCTATCCGGAAAAAATTTCGTAGAGTGATTTATATTTAGACTAAACATATTTGTGTCGAATTTCATCAAGATAGCTTTATATGACAATGAAATATGAGCTTTCAATGATTTCGGAAGTGGGCCTTATATGGGAGCTATGACCAATAATGGACCGATCCGTAAAAAATTTCGAAGAATGATTTGTATGTACACAAAACATGTTTAACTCGAATTTTATCACAATAGCTTTATTCATCAATGAAATATGTGCGTTTAGGTGATTTTCGGAAGTGGACCTTGTATGGGAGCTATGGCCAATTGTGGACCGACTGAGATCTGCGTTGACAGTATGATTTCTGTTCACATTATATTTGCATGTGCAAAATTTTGTGTTGATACCGATATATTTGAGGGAGTTATTAGCGATAAACTAATTTCCGGGAATATATACCTTTGTATGGGGGCTATGGGAAATATTGAATCGATTGTAAAGATTTTCAGCATAATTAATCACTGCCATGAAAAAATAATGTATGACAAAATTCATCGAAATATCTTTGGTAGTTTCTGAGAAAACTTCAAAAGAATGATGAAAAAAAACGTAATTTTTTTCGAGGTAGTCTGAAATTTTTACTCATAGCTTTTTACGTTGTGAACCGATTTTGCTGATTTTCAATACCAAACTGCTTAGGATAACAATAAATATTTTGGGTGAATTTGGTTGATTTCCTTTGCTTAGTTTTAACGTGAGCGTGTTTTACACAGACAGACAGACAGACAGACAGACGGACAGACGGACATAGCTAAATCGACTCAGAATTTCATAAGGACCCAGAATATATATACTTTGTTGGGTCTTAGATGAATATTTCTTGGTGTTACACACGGAACGACAAACTTATATATACCCTCTATCACCACTGATGGTGGTGGAGGGTATAAAAATATAATTTTCAAATCAAAAAATACCGTTTGTTTCACTATTAATGGTACTTTTTGTTCCAAAAACATAAACTTTGCATATTTCCACACACAAACAACCACCCACCCATTTTCCCATCGACAGTATGACCATAAATTGTAGTCGACCAATATTTCCAATAGCAGCTATTCTTCTTACAATTTATGTCTAACAAACAAACGGCCAAATTTTTAATGACCAGCCTGTAAAATTGTATTCAAAATCACAGAATCTCAGACGCAAGTAAAAGTTGAAATTCTACTTAGCGAAAAATTGTGCTGGAACGAATACAGGAAAATTGATATGATGTGCAAAGGGGGTGCTTGGTTAAGGAAGAATAGCGAAATCTGTTAAATGTTTGCACAGGTCTACAATTTGTGTTTCGTGGCTGTTCCTGCTGCTGCTGTTGTTGTTTTCCTAGAATAAATCTCACAGGTCCTTTCGGTAATTGTGGTGAGAAGACACACACAACTACAGATTGGTGTAGGTAAGCTGGCTGGCTGCTAGCCTGTATGGCAGAATCATAATATTTTAGTTTTATTTTGTTGCAAGTAGTAGTAGTTGCTGAGTAAACTTCAAAATATTTGAGAAGTTTGTTGGGGATGTGTGTGTGTGTGTCTATCGTGGCCCATTATGCTTTACATTCATTTTCAGAATATTTGTAGATGTTAGTAACATCCTACTAAGCATTCTATAAAATTTAAACTTGTCTTCACTAATTTTAAAGTTAACAATTGAATCAGCACTACAATGCAGACTTTGATTATACTCTCCAGGAATACAGTATTTGATCGAAGTTAAACGGAAACAAATTTTGTTTAAAAGAATGTAACGAAAGCGAAGGCTATAGTTCTTTTAACAGAGATTTCTTGAGCAATTTATCAAGCCTTTTCTATATCGCAAAAATTCCTTTGAATTATTAATTGACTTCCGGTAGAAATTTCAAGGAATTTCTTTGCGATGTATTCTTGAGATCATTAAAGAGCATTTTCCTTCCAGTTATCAGGTGTTGTCTTTTCCTCTTTGTCTTAAATAAACTTCTGCAAAGATCAATGACTATTTTCGTAAACGGTAGGTCCAGTGCATTTTGAATATTCTACAAGACGTTATAGTGGACAACTTGAGTTTCTATTTTTCTGTCACTCCTTCGTCTACCATAGTCGATAGCTAGAAGAGTTGTAAATATCCTATTGCAAAACTGTTTCCTCTAAGGAAGATCCAACTTAATTCTCTTTAATGCTCTCGTATCCTAGAACCCCAAAACAATTCGGCAGAGCGTCGCTTAAATTGGGAGAGAGATTGAATCAATTGAGAATATTCTTCAATCTGATCACGTTCAAGGTGCGAGCTTTTAGAGACTATCGAGGTAGACAGTTCTCTGTGAGTCGTATCATAGTATCCAAATTCATAAGACCCACACTAAGAGATACCAAAAGGTGTAATAGTATTCATAGATATAATAACAAACCACCAGAAAAACAGAACAGGCATTTAGCAATGTGGTGGAAACTAAACCATCTGTTGTGTAGTTGTCAGTTCTCCTATCGGATGCGTACCATGTGGTGTTTAGGAGGAGGCATTTTGATGCATTCGATACGAATGCTTACTTTCTGGTAATAATACGGTTGAACGCAGTGAGGATGCCTCTCCCATCATGGCTAGCACCTCAGTAGGTGCACGGAACTTCGCTGGTATGTCAGCAATCATACTCTGGGTACTGCGGACCAAGCGGTAACCCCAGCGACTTCTGGACAGATTGGATCGTCGTACTCGATGTCTGTAGAACACTAAACGGCAGTGTTCGAAGGAAGAACACCTTCTACAGAAAACCTCACAGCCAAACTCTAAAGTCCGAAGTTGTTAAAAAAAAACCGCTGGTTAGAGCCATCGTTGACATGAGCGTCAGTGACTGTGCCATCTCCCAGGACATGTGGGAAAATCCTTAAGGATAATCAGGTCTATCTCCAAAAAACGATGATGCAGGCTGGTATTAGGTCCACATCAAATTGCTAGCGTGAAGGAAGGAACGCTCAGCACACCTGCTCAAACCTGCGGTAACAACTCTTTGGGGAACATTGGTCAGGCGCGAAACTCGATGTGATCCCTGTCAGCGAGATATCTTATAGATGTAGATCAATCGCGGTTATTCTGACGAAGTTTCTCGAACCTGGATTCGATTCTGTCGGAAACCTAAACCTACCAACTCAAAACTGTAAGGTGGTCAAAGTTTCCGGACCTGATATTAAAAAGAATATTCTGATAGCTTCTCGTGAAGCACCATATTTCGAATGGTTAATATGTATCGTCCAGTTTCCTGGACGTAGTTCCTTAGAATTTTCTAATCTGTAATTCCGAGAAATTTTTATATCGGCAATGACATCAAATTTTAAAGCCTGGTAATTCTCAAGTATTTTTGCGTTTCACTGCATTCGTTCAATTTCTGTTGTTTGTAAATCATACGAATATCAGACTTCTTCATTCTGAGGAGGCTTCTCGTTTCCGTCGATTAAACGCCTAGTGTCCCTAATACGCATATAATGCATAGCTTGGCACTGGCAGAGGTATTCTGATTATGCCCTCTAATAGTTCAACACGGTGACTAGATGTCGGAAAACATGTTAACCTCTGTGAAATGTTTTAAATTAAATCAGAAATATGTTGAAATCCTTTTTAATATTTCACTACAAGGTTAACTGACATCCAGGACTTGTAGGGCCTGTCCGGTAAGATAAAGACTTAGGTTCATCAGGCTGCAGGGTCCAAAGTTCTCTATGTTGAGTTGCCCGTAAGAAAATGGAGATAATGAAGGAATGAAGAAATATAAAGAATTTTAGAGAAAAACTACACGATTACAGATTTATTTTATATTTTTGATCTAGGATGTCCTAGGATTTTCCTATCTAGCTATTTAAAAAACAGAATGCTCCTGGTCCACTTTTGCCGCATTTTAGTCTGAATAACATTTATTCATGAAATTACTCACTAAAATCGATTTTCTTCAATCCTTTAAAGATAATTTCTGTACTGAAAATTGTCTCTTTGAATTTCAATTAACAACATCATTTCACCTCAAAATTAGTTCTTAACAATGTTACGAACAAAATCATAAACTTAATACTAAGACATCTTTCTCCATTAAAGAGAAAAGAACACCGTAAAAAATACACTGAACAGAGAAAAAAGTAAGCCAGAAAAAATGGCAACAGCAAAAAAAAAACTGAATAACAATATGGCAGAAGTAGTACATAAATCTTTACGGCCCCCATGGCGGCCTGGTACGAGTACGACTACATTATAGTGCTAAACTGGAGGGGAAAAGTTTATCTACTACTTACAGACACCATAGCTACAGCATGACGACTACTACTAATGCTGCTGCTTGTGCTACAACTCACAGGCCCAACAATAGCATAAAAACAAAGTAAAATGAGGAAAAAAAGCTAAAAAAAGTGAGTGAGTACCCAACTACAACATCATTGAATTAAGCAACAGAAAATAACAACACAATATCATGGACTAATGAGAATTGTAATAAAAAACAGCCAGTTGTCTATTGCTGTTGAAATCTGAGAGCCTGTTAGCAAAGCAGCGTATTACGTCGTGTGTGACGTTTGCATTGACGTATGCCGCATGTTGTGTATACAATGTCGTTTGTATTTAAGTCAAAAAACAACAAGAATAACATTATTATCATCATCATCGTCGTCATTGGGTTTATTGTTGTTATACAAACAAAATTTTTATACTTTTAAGTCGTATTCGTCGTCGTATGGGTATCATTCGCTCAATGTCGTAGTCGTCGTCAGATGTGAGAATTGATTGTGGATGGTTGGAGTTGGGTTGATTTTGTACTTCTGTTTTTGTTGTTAACTTCTGTTCCACCTCTGTTTCAGCTGTGTCTATACACATACAGCTGACGACAGAGAAAATTAGTTTTTAAAGCCTGATATTTTGACTTGAATGGTGAGGATGGATGATGATGAAGGTTCATTCACAGAGTTTGAAAGTAATGTTTGTTGGACGATATAGATATTTACCATCAGTAAAGCAATAAAGCAGCTTAATCAATCATGGATTTCGACCAGTATGCTACGCAGACAATGTCTTGATGTTTCTTACATCAAAAGTGCTAGGAAA
>NW_023997670.1:0-19012 GCF_015586225.1 Lucilia sericata
TTTTTTTAAATTTAATTTTTATTTAAATTTTTGGTTGCCTGTGAATTTGTTTTTTAAGTTCACAGTGCTACATGACATGCCAATTAATAAAATAAGATAAATTTCTTAAGTGTGTGTGTGTGTGTTAAAAAATAATAATAAAAAAATAAACTCGTTACAAAAAGATTTTTGTTTCCAAAAAAAAAAAAAAAAAAAAAATAAAACCAAAAAAATGCCATTAAAAAAATTTCAACAACAAAAAAATTTTGCCGAAACAAAAACTCCACACAGAGACTTGATGTCTTCTCTAAGACAATTTATGAGCAACGAGCTGTAGGAATCCCATGTATTAAAAAATGTAATATAAATATGTAAATGTATCTAAAAGATACTAAAAATAACAAAAATACAAAAAACGTAAGGAATTTGTGTGAATGTGAATATGTGTGCCAACGATCGATTGATTTGACTACGAAAACCGGTTTTCGATTTGATTTGACTTATTTTAACAAAGTGAGATCATTTTGAAAGCTGATTTTGTCAATGAATACAACTGGCCAAAACACAAAAACAAAAACAAAAAAAAAACTCTAAAATATTTTCCCACTGTCATAATACAAAGAGAAACAAAATCTAAACAACTTTGAAATATTTAAGTATTTCAAACACAAGACAGTTCACCCCTACAGGCCTTACAAAAACTTTTACAATACAGGTAACTAAAAACGCTTTACTATACTTGTATTGGTATAGTATGGTATGTATCTATGTGTTTTGTTTTAATCTTATTCCAGCTTAAAAAGTTACCTTTAAGGTAAAAAGTTTATTTTTTTTTTTGTTCGTCTTCCAGCAAACAACCATCATCCATCCAACTAATGCTAATGCGCATGCGCATCGTCGTGATAACTTTGAACTTCAGCCGACAAAAGTTATTTGCTGTTGTTGCTGTTTTCTTTGTAAAGATAAAAAGCTACACAAGCTAACAGCAACACAGCAACCAACCAACCAACCATCCGTCTACAACAACAATAATAATATCAACTGTTTAAAATCTTTTTTTTAGTGGAAATTTTTATTTTATTATTTTCTCACCGTTTGGTTGTAAAAAAATTTCAAATATTTTTGGTTTAAAACTTTAGCATCGAGTATTTTTATCGGTGTGTGTGTTTGTGTGTCTCAATGTTTACCCCAACCACCGCCCAATAGCATCACTACCACCATGGTGGTTTAATCATTATTATAACAGTTTTGGTTAGTAAATAAATGTAGACACTGTCTTGGTTGTACAGTGGTTATTTTGGTTTAAGGGAACAGTTCAAACTTAGACATAAATTGTCCATAAATTACACAAAAACGGGTCAAGTATATACCAAAAAGCTGACCTAAGGTGATGTTCATCCTTATATGTTTATAATATGACGAATATATATATCAAAATCTGGTGTAGCATCATTATCACATACCAAATATTCGAAAATTTCTCCCATTTCCAGCGATTCTAGTCCCTAATCTACTCTTCGAACACTTCTCTAGTCTAAACTTCAGCCTCTTCTCCAGATTGACTAAAATTTAGACTATAAACTAGACTAAGAGTAGATTAAATATAATAATAAAAACTAGATTATAGACTAGATAAAAGGTTAGATTATAGACTAGGCTATAGACTAGATTATAGATTAGGTTATAGACTAGGCTATTATAGACCCTGCTATAGACTAGACCGTAGGTTAGACTAGATTATAGACTATGGAACAGGTTATAGATAAAATTAGACTAGACAGAATATAGACTATACTATAGACTAGACTATAGACTAGATTATATTTAGACAATAGATTAGACTATAGATTAAACTATAGACTAGACTATAGACTAGACTATAGACTAGACTATACACTAGACTATAGACTATACTATAAACTAGACTATAGACTATACTATAGAATGTGCTAACGGCTAGACTATAGACTAGACTATAAACTAGACTATAGACTAGACTGTAGATCGACTAGATTACAGACTAGACTATAGACCAGGTTATAGATAAGATTAGACTAGACCAGACTATAGACTAGACTATAAATTAGATTAGACTATAAAAAGACTATAGACTTGACTATCGACTTGACTATAGACTAGACTATATACAATACTATAGACTGGACTATACTGTAGACTAGACTATAGACTAGACTAAAGACTAGACTAAAGACTAGACTATAGACTAGACTATAGACTAGACTATAGACTAGACTATAGACTAGACTATAGACTAGACTATAGACTGGACTATAGACTAGACTATAGACTAGACTATAGACTAGACTATAGACTAGACTGTAGACTAGACTATAGACTAGACTATAGACTAGACTATAGACTTGACTAGATTATAGACTAGACTATAGACTTGACTAGATTATAGACTAGACTATAGACTAGACTATAGATTAGATTATAGACTAGACTATAGACTAGACTATAGACTAGATTATACACTAGACTATAGACTAGATTATAGACTAGACTATAGACTAGACTAGACTAGACTATAGACTAGACTATAGACTAGACTAGACTAGACTATAGACTAGACTATAGACTAGACATAGACTAGACTATAGACTAGACTATAGACTAGGACTATAGACTAGACTATAGACTAGACTATAGACTGACTATAGACTAGACTATATACTAGACTATAGACTAGACTATAGACTAGACTAGACTAGACTATAGACTAGACTATAGACTAGACTATAGACTAGACTATAGACTAGACTAGAGACTAGACTATAGACTAGACTATAGACTAGACTAGACTAGACTATAGACTAGACTATAGACTAGACTATAGACTAGACTATAGACTAGACTATAGACTAGACTATAGACTAGACTATAGACTAGACTATAGACTAGACTATAGACTAGACTATAGACTAGACTATAGACTAGACTATAGACTAGACTATAGACTAGACTATAGACTAGACTATAGACTAGACTATAGACTAGACTATAGACTAGACTATAGACTAGACTATAGACTAGACTATAGACTAGACTATAGACTAGACTATAGACTAGACTATAGACTAGACTATAGACTAGATCTCTAGTCTATAGTCTAGTCTATAGTCTAGTCTATAGTCTAGTCTATAGTCTAGTCTATAGTCTAGTCTATAGACTAGTCTATAGTCTAGACTATAGACTAGACTATAGACTAGACTATAGACTAGACTATAGATACTTAGACTAGACTATAGACTAGACTATAGACTAGACTATAGACTAGTCTATAGTCGACTATAGTCTAGTCTCTAGTCAGTTATAGTCTAGTCTATAGTCTAGTCTATAGTCTAGTCTATAGTCTAGTCTATAGTCTAGTCTATAGTCTAGTCTATAGTCTAGTCTTAGTCTAGTCTATAGTCTAGTCTATAGTCTAGTCTATAGTCTAGTCTATAGTCTAGTCTATAGTCTAGTCTATAGTCTAGTCTATAGTCTAGTCTATAGTCTAGTCTATAGTCTAGTCTATAGTCTAGTCTATAGTCTAGTCTATAGTCTAGTCTAGTCTATAGTCTAGTCTATAGTCTAGTCTATAGTCTAGTCTCTAGTCTAGTCTATAGTCTAGTCTATAGTCTAGTCTATAGTCTAGTCTATAGTCTAGTCTATAGTCTAGTCTATAGTCTAGTCTATAGTCTAGTCTATAGTCTAGTCTATAGTCTAGTCTATAGTCTAGTCTATAGTCTAGTCTATAGTCTAGTCTATAGTCTAGTCTATAGTCTAGTCTATAGTCTAGTCTATAGTCTAGTCTATAGTCTAGTCTATAGTCTAGTCTATAGTCTAGTCTATAGTCTAGTCTATAGTCTAGTCTATAGTCTAGTCTATAGTCTAGTCTATAGTCTAGTCTATAGTCTAGTCTATAGTCTAGTCTATAGTCTAGTCTATAGTCTAGTCTATAGTCTAGTCTATAGTCTAGTCTATAGTCTAGTCTATAGTCTAGTCTATAGTCTAGTCTATAGTCTAGTCTATAGTCTAGTCTAGTCTAGTCTATAGTCTAGTCTATAGTCTAGTCTATAGTCTAGTCTATAGTCTAGTCTATAGTCTAGTCTATAGTCTAGTCTATAGTCTAGTCTATAGTCTAGTCTATAGTCTAGTCTATAGTCTAGTCTATAGTCTAGTCTATAGTCTAGTATATAGTCTAGTCTATAGTCTAGTCTATAGTCTAGTCTAGTCTAGTCTATAGTCTAGTCTATAGTCTAGTCTATAGTTAGTCTATAGTCTAGTCTATAGTCTAGTCTATAGTCTAGTCTATAGTCTAGTCTATAGTCTAGTCTATAGTCTAGTCTATAGTCTAGTCTATAGTCTAGTCTAATCTAGTCTATAGTCTAGTGTATAATCTAGTCTATAGTCTAGTCTATAGTCTAGTCTATAATCTAATCTATAGTCTAGTCTATAGTCTAGTCTATAATCTAGTCAAGTCTATAGTCTAGTCTATAATCTAGTCAAGTCTATAGTCTAGTCTATAGTCTAGTCTATAGTCTAGTCTACAGTCTAGTCTATAGTCTAGTCTATAGTCTAGTCTATAGTCTAGTCTATAGTCCAGTCTATAGTCTAGTCTATAGTCTAGTCTATAGTCTAGTCTATAGTCTAGTCTATAGTCTAGTCTATAGTCTAGTCTTTAGTCTAGTCTTTAGTCTAGTCTATAGTCTAGTCTACAGTATAGTCCAGTCTATAGTATTGTATATAGTCTAGTCTATAGTCAAGTCGATAGTCAAGTCTATAGTCTTTTTATAGTCTAATCTAATTTATAGTCTAGTCTATAGTCTGGTCTAGTCTAATCTTATCTATAACCTGGTCTATAGTCTAGTCTGTAATCTAGTCGATCTACAGTCTAGTCTATAGTCTAGTTTATAGTCTAGTCTATAGTCTAGCCGTTAGCACATTCTATAGTATAGTCTATAGTCTAGTTTATAGTATAGTCTCTAGTCTAGTGTATAGTCTAGTCTATAGTCTAGTCTATAGTCTAGTCTATAGTTTAATCTATAGTCTAATCTATTGTCTAAATATAATCTAGTCTATAGTCTAGTCTATAGTATAGTCTATATTCTGTCTAGTCTAATTTTATCTATAACCTGTTCCATAGTCTATAATCTAGTCTAACCTACGGTCTAGTCTATAGCAGGGTCTATAATAGCCTAGTCTATAACCTAATCTATAATCTAGTCTATAGCCTAGTCTATAATCTAACCTTTTATCTAGTCTATAATCTAGTTTTTATTATTATATTTAATCTACTCTTTAGTCTAGTTTATAGTCTAAATTTTAGTCAATCTGGAGAAGAGGCTGAAGTTTAGACTAGAGAAGTGTTCGAAGAGTAGATTAGGGACTAGAATCGCTGGAAATGGGAGAAATTTTCGAATATTTGGTATGTGATAATGATGCTACACCAGATTTGATATATATATTCGTCATATTATAAACATATAAGGATGAACATCACCTTAGGTCAGCTTTTGGTATATACTTGACCCGTTTTTGTGTAATTTATGGACAATTTATGTCTAAGTTTGAACTGTTCCCTTAAACCAAAATAACCACTGTACAACCAAGACAGTGTCTACATTTATTTACTAACCAAAACTGTTATAATAATGATTAAACCACCATGGTGGTAGTGATGCTATTGGGCGGTGGTTGGGGGTAAACATTGAGACACACAAACACACACACCGATAAAAATACTCGATGCTAAAGTTTAAACCAAAATATTTGAAATTTTTTTACAACCAAACGGTGAGAAAATAATAAAATAAAAATTTCCACTAAAAAAAGATTTTAAACAGTTGATATTATTATTGTTGTTGTAGACGGATGGTTGGTTGGTTGGTTGCTGTGTTGCTGTTAGCTTGTGTAGCTTTTTATCTTTACAAAGAAAACAGCAACAACAGCAAATAACTTTTGTCGGCTGAAGTTCAAAGTTATCACGACGATGCGCATGCGCATTAGCATTAGTTGGATGGATGATGGTTGTTTGCTGGAAGACGAACAAAAAAAAAAATAAACTTTTACCTTAAGGTAACTTTTTAAGCTGGAATAAGATTAAAACAAACACATAGATACATACCATACTATACCAATACAAGTATAGTAAAGCGTTTTTAGTTACCTGTATTGTAAAAGTTTTTGTAAGGCCTGTAGGGGTGAACTGCTTGTGTTTGAAATACTTAAATATTTCAAAGTTGTTTAGATTTTGTTTCTCTTTGTATTATGACAGTGGGAAATATTTTAGAGTTTTTTTTTTGTTTTTGTTTTTTGTGTTTTGGCCAGTTGTATTCATTGACAAAATCAGCTTTCAAAATGATCTCACTTTGTTAAAATAAGTCAAATCAAATCGAAAACCGGTTTCGTAGTCAAATCAATCGATCGTTGGCACACATATTCACATTCACACAAATTCCTTTACGTTTTTTTGTATTTTTGTTATTTTTAGTATCTTTTAGATACATTTACATATTTATATTAACATTTTTTAATACATGGGATTCCTACAGCTCGTTGCTCATAAATTGTCTTAGAGAAGACATCAAGTCTCTGTGTGGAGTTTTTGTTTCGGCAAAATTTTTTGTTGTTGTGAAATTTTTTAATGGCATTTTTTTGGTTTTATTTTTTTTTTTTTTTTTTTTTTGGAAACAAAAATCTTTTGTAACGAGTTTATTTTTTTATTATTATTTTTTAACACACACACACACACTTAAGAAATTTATCTTATTTATTAATTGGCATGTCATGTAGCACTGTGAACTTAAAAAACAAATTCACAGCAACCAAAAATTTAAATAAAAATTAAATTTAAAAAAATAAATAATAAAAACAACAATACAGCAGCCGAGAGTAGTCATAAAACTTGTCATTTACTAATTTTTTGGTTAAACTGGTCTTTGCCATAAACTGTGTGACGGCAGTGGTATCTTAAGGCGTGGCAGTTTTCTAGACTTTGCTAGACTTAGTGTCTTAAATTTTGCTTACAAAAGCCAAAGAAAATGCCACTTGACCAGTTGAGTTCATTGTGTTCTATTCTATTCTGTTCTGTTGTTATTTTATTTTATGCTAATTGAATATATATTTTTGTTTAAACATTATTATAGTTATATAGAGACATTTTTGTGCTTTAAATTGCTAATTAATTTTTATGTTTTTTTCAACTTTTTCACTGTGTTATTATTTAATAACATTTATGTTAATTGGTTTTATTGTTTTTTATTATAACTTCTTATTTTTTTATAAAAAAAAATTTTAAGTTTTATTTGCTATTACAGTTTTACTATATTTTCTTTAAAGTTTATGCAGATTTTTATTTTATGTTTTTTTTTAGTTATAAAATTTTTTTATAATTTAAAAAACAAATACAAATTAAAAAATTTTTTAATGACTTTATAATATATTTTTTTATTAAAAATTTTGAAAATATCTAAAGGGTGGTCTTGTTTTTTTAGAAATAACTGTTAAAACCTTAAGAGCAGATTCCACTTACCTTTTGTACGTTTGTTAACTGTAAGTTGAAATTAAAATAAACGGCCGTTAAAAGTTTGAGTTTATTAAGCTTAGTTAAGTTTATCAGCTCGAACTTCTAACTGAGAGAGAGAGATACAAGTTAGTTCTCTGATTAGACCGAGAGCTCTTTGCCGATGCATGTTCTATAGTTTAGAGTCTAAACTTAACTTTAACATATCTTACCTTTTGTAGTTTCTTAACTGTAAGTTTTAAACTGAGTTAAACGCTCATTTAAAGATCGAGCTTTGTTAAGTTTAACAGTTCGAAATTCTAAAGTTTTTAACTGAGAAAGAGAGAGAGACAAATTAGTTCTCTGAGCAAGAGAACTTTTTGCCGATATATGTTCTAACTTAACTTTAATCTATCTTACCTTTTTTAGTTTTGTGAACTGAGAGTGGGATATTCTCTCATCTGATAAGATATATATCATCTATTCATCAATCTCTCTATATTCTATATCTCTATATCTCTATATCTCTATCTATCTATCTATCTATCTATCTATCTATCTATCTATCTATCTATCTATCTATCTATCTATCTATCTATCTATCTATCTATCTATCTATCTATCTATCTATCTATCTATCTATCTATCTATCTATCTATCTATCTATCTATCTATCTATCTATCTATCTATCTATCTATCTATCTATCTATCTATCTATCTTTATCTATCTATCTATCTATCTATCTATCTATCTATCTTATCTATCTATCTATCTATCTATCTATCTAGCTAGCTAGCTATCTATCTATCTATCTATCTATCTATCTATCTATCTATCTATCTATCTATCTATCTATCTATCGATCTATCTATCGATCTATCTATCTATCTATCTATCTATCTATCTATCTATCTATCTATCTATCTATCTATCTATCTTATCTATCTATCTATCTATCTATCTATCTATCTATCTATCTATCTATCTATCTATCTATCTATCTATCTATCTATCTATCTATCTAGCTAGCTATCTATCTATCTATCTATCTATCTATCTATCTATCTATCTATCTATCTATCTATCTATCTATCGATCTATCTATCGATCTATCTATCTATCTATCTATCTATCTATCTATCTATCTATCTATCTATCTATCTATCTATCTATCTATCTATCTATCTATCTATCTATCTATCTATCTATCTATCTATCTATCTATCTATCTATCTATCCTTCTTTCCTCTCTCTCTCACTTTCAAATAACCTTCTTCTAGAGCCTCCGATTAACATATTTTCCATTTAAATCTTCTTTACATTCCAAGTCAGATTGTTTCTATTTGCAATTTAACTAGAGTTTAAACCACTAATTTTGTAAACCATCTTTCTACTTCCCTCTGTTACTCAGCAAATCCGGAACTTTCCCTAAACGTATAGTATATGTTTTATAGATTTAGCTGAAGTTTAAAACACAGTATTACCTCATATTGTTGTAAGTTATCCCTAGTTTAAACTTAAGTTTACTCAACCTTAAGTCACAATCAACAACAAAACTCTTATTCTAAACTCCACTCTACTTAATTGTCTACCAAATATTTGTCAACTTGGCTAAAAGAAAAATTCAGACAGACAATTGGCTGGCAATCTCCGTTCTCTATCCAGTCTAGTTAAACGCTAACTTTAGGAGCAATCGGCTAAAGAATGTGGAATGTGGGCTTTCTGTAAAAGCAAACAAGCAAGTTTTCTATACATTTCTCTGGATTTTCAACTTTAAATAAGTCGCTGAAAGAGAGGACATGAAAAAAAAAACAAAGCCAAAGAGGCCAATGAAGATGTAGACACTAGAAGTTTTAACACAACCAAAAAAAAAAAAAAAAACATACTGAAAAAGAAAACTGGAAATGCCACATTCCAGCACGTTTCTTTAAAGAGTTTTTTTCTTCTGTTGTTTCTTCAGCAGCAGCAACATTATTAACTGAACTCTGCTGAATGCCTTAAAGGAATAAACTGCATACACTCACATATTTCTGGGAATTTTTTCGTAAAATAAAATCGTTTTGTGTTTGATAGTTTAACATAATCTTTAGGAACTTAAAAAGAATTGAAAGAAAAACCGCTTAATTTTGTTTTTTCGAAGAGTAACGCCTCTGTGTTAAGTTTTTCTTTACAAAAAAAAGTAATGAACGTGCCTGATTATTTAGATTTTAATGTTGCTGAGGGGCTTGAAACTTTTAGAAAACAAAGAAATTAAAAAAGTGAGTTATACGCAAGAAATCTTAAAAGTTTTAGTAAAGACAACAACCTTTAATATTGATCACTGGGAGACAGTAGGCATAAAAATTTTAATCTATTTTGGGAGCCTTAATTGAAGACAAACAAAATGTAAATAGATTTTGTTACAAATATTTATCATTTCTCTTTAAGAATCTAAAGACCCTTTGGTTTCGTTTAGTTCTTAATTTTATAATTTTATTTATTTAGTTCAGTTCCCATTTCTAATGTTTGTATAAAAAAAAAATTTTCAAAAAAATATATTTATATGCCTCATGTTGAATAGCAATTTATAAAAATATATAAACAAAATAACTAACACATCGTGTCGTTTGAATTGGTTAGAGGCTTGCAGACTTTAGTGCTCAAGGGGTTGGTTGTGGGGTCTAGCAGGTTTCGTCATAAAGTTCTAGCGTGTGTATGGCGACCACAACAACAACAACAACAACCAGAAGCTAACAAAATAGGCCCCTTGTATTTTTACCTCAAATTGTAATAGTTTTGGTTATTTTTTTATAATTTTCTTAGTTTGTGTTTTTTGTTTTCTTCGTTTTAGTTTTTTTTAAGGTCAGACAAGTATTTAAATTAAATAGATTAAATTTATTTATATTGTTTTGTTTTCGTTTTTTAGTTTTTTAATTAAAAAATTTTTTGTTTTTTTTTCTATTATTAATTATAAACTGTAGAAATAGTTAGAGGCTTGAAAACAGAAGAGGTTTTAGTTTGATGATCAGTGGCTCCCTCTATTTTTAAAATTTCAGATTTCACTCTATCAAATGCTGAGTGTACAAGTGCTGCTCTTTTTCAATTTGAAGACAATTTTTGAGCTACTCTCAATTTACAGAAAATGTTGATCAATTCTAAATTTATAGAAAATTTTGATCAGCTCTCAATCCTTATTTAAAGAGCGGTTTTGATCAGTTCTCAATCCTTTATTTAGAGAGCGTTTTTGATCAATTCTCAATCATTAAAGAAAATGTTTGATCATTTCTAAACCCGTTCGATCTATTTTCAGAAAATTTTATTTTAATACTATCTTTAGAGAAAGTTATTGATCAAAAGTCCATTTAAAGAATGTTTCGATCAATTCTCTATTTACAGAAAATGTTGCGATCAAATCTCAATTTATAGAAAAAGTTTGATTAGTTCTCAATTGATCTTGTTTGTCAGCAACAGTCTCCTCAGCTACTAAACATATTCTCATTTAGGAGTTGAGAATATTACAGCTGAAACAAATTGTGATTTCAAACTGATCGTTAGCTTAGTTAAACAAAAAGTTTGTTTATATGAGACAAGATCAATATTGTCATACTGTGATCGTGTTAATATCGGGAAAAACTATCATTTAACAGGTATCGTCGTCATCTCGCCTGCGAAAGAAGTGATATGATCTTAAGTTGATCTTGCAGTTATGATCACAAAAAGTATTCTCTCTTTGAGGAAGAGATAATGTTCATGCTCTCGACAAACAAAAAGTTTGTTTATATGAGCAAGATCAATATTGTCATACTGCGATCATGTTAAAATGGGGAAAAACAATAATTTAAAAGGTCTCATCGTCTCGACTAACAAAGAAATGAAATGATCTTTAGTCGATCTTACAGTTATGATCGCAAAAAGTATTCTCTCTTTGAGGAAGATAACTTTATCAAACTGTCGATCACTTGGTATCACAACCGTTTGTTTTATTATCATACAATTTAGATTTCTCCCAATATATCTCAGAAAGAAATGATCTTCAAATGGGTCAAAATCTTTAATCAACCCGATAATCAAGAGTGATTTTATCTGATCTGAAATTGTATTTTTGGTGTCTTCAGCATCTCTATCAAACAAAAAAGATGTGTGATCTTAAATAGATCTTGGTAATAGACGATCAAATTCTTCTCATAAGATAACAACTTTATCATGCTCAACATCGAACTGTATTACAATAAGTTGGCAACGAACTTTAGTTTAGATCTTTCTAAGGATTTCTTGATATAAACAGAACAAGTAGGGCCTCAACTTAAACTGATCTTATGATCAGACTTTTGCTCTCATTGAGGAGAACAACTTTGTCAATCTCAACATCGAACAGAAATACAATAAGTTGGCAAAAACCAGAAGTTTCTGAGATTTTAGGTCAAGTGGCTGTAATTGTGGTGCAAAGAAGATGTGTGATCTTAAATAGATCTTGGTAATAGACGATCAAATTCTTCTCATAAGATAACAACTTTATCATGCTCAACATCGAACTGTATTGCTATAAGTTGGTAACAACTTTAGTTTAGATCTTTCTAAGGATTTCTTGATATAAACAGATCAAGTAGCGCCTCAACTTAAACTGATCTTACGATTAGATTTTTGCTCTCATTGAGGAGAACAAGTTTGTCATTCTCAACATCGAACAGAATTACAAGAACTTGGCAAAAACCTAAAGTTTCTGAAATTTTAGGACGAGTGGCGTTTCAACTTTAATTGATCTTGCAGTTACGATCAAATTCTTGCTCTCATAAAGGGAAACAACTTGTCATTCTCCAGAGCGATCAGTATTGCTATAAATTAGCAATAAACTTCAGTTTCTGAAAGTTTAAGTCCTTTTCAGGATTATAGATCTCTATAAAGAGCAAGACAGTTATGATTTAACAGTTAAGAATGTCGATAATTAGGCCCCACAACGAATTTTTTTTAAATTCGATCTTTTACTCATTCTTGTTGTAACAATTTCCTACTTTCGTTGTTGTTGTTGCACTGATCATGATAATCAATTTGTTTAGCTGTTGAGTTACAAAGTTCTCAATCGATAATGTTGTTGTGTTATATTGAACAATCAATCTCTGTTTGAATATTATTATCTGCTGCTGTGTTAATGTTTCTTTTGTTTCAAACCAAATTGCTGTGCTGTCTAACTGCTGCTGTGCTGTTTTATTTGATAGCTTTAGCTAATAACTATCAACTACAACGCACCCATAATACACTCAAACATTGATCTGTGTGTGTGTGATCGTACATTGATGTAGTATGTATGTATGTTGGTACTAACTTATGTTAACTAAAATTAGGTCAAATTTGAACCAAAAAAAATGTATATTTAGTTGTTTTGTTTTTTCTTTTTTTTTTTTTTGTAGCATTAAAATAGTTTTGAGTTTTTTTTCTTTGTTTTTACTATTTCTGGTGCGTTGTTTTTTGTTTTATTATTTTTTTCATTCATTTCTTTTCACGCATAGTTTTCACATTTCATTTCAACTTGATTAACGTGCATTTAATTATCTAAAGCTATAGGTGTGTATGTGAGTGTATATCACATTTATTGTTATTATTATGGATACATATTAATGCTTAAATGTTTGTTGGTATATTCCCCCAATATCGGTGTATAAGTGAATGACTTTTGTCTGCTATAGTATGGGTGTTTGGAGAGTGTTGGCTATATGTGTGTGTTGATACCATCTACTAACCAACCATCCATGTTTTTAAATACTTATACATTTTTTTTCGTTCATTCGTTCATTTATTTATTTTATTTACTTTCTTGTTTTGTTTGGCATTATATATATATATTTTTTTAGCAGTTTTCTGTTGTTGTTTTTGTTTTTATTAGTATTTATGAGCTCCCAGCCTCATTCATGTGCTCTTTTGAGGCCTGGCTGTCAATTAAGTGTCGATCATGTGTTTTAGTTAACGTTACTCGTGTTTCGTTATTTTTATAATAATTTTTCTGTGTTTGTGATTTCATATCTGTATGTGTGTGTGTGTGTTTATTAAACAGTGTTGTCAAGCATAATTATGGTTTCGTTTATTTTTGTGTTATTTTACTTTCTATTCAAATATTTTTTGAAAATTATTTAACAAAAAAAAAACAAAAAAAATTTCCATATCTTTTAACAACTTGCTATGACGTAGGAACACACGTCGCTTAAATCATATAATAATAAAAATTAGCATGACATTTTTTGTTACTTGTCCAACGTCATGAGACTAAAGCTAAAATATTAAGCGTTTTTTGCTTCTACAATGACAAACAAGTGTTTTAGTTGGAGGGGAATATTTAGTTTTTAATAAAGGAAAAATGGCATTTTTCATTGCCTACCTAAAAGGCATAAAAACTCCAACCAATTTAGAAAACTTCTCGTAGTCCTGTCTAATAGAATTATTGAAAATTTGGATCCTAAAGATAAACATACAGACGGACGGACAGCTCAGATGGTTAGACAGACGGACATCGCTTAACATGTGCTTCTCTATCTATAAGGATTCAGACATTACAAACTAATAAATAAACCTTCACATGTAGATAAATAGGTATAATATTAAAATCTTCCACTCTTTTAAATGCCATAATTTAAGACGCCAAAAAGTATGCTTTAGAATTTGTATTAAGCCTTAACCAAGGCGTATGAGTAATAAATAAAGGAAATATTAAGTATTCGCTTATTTTATAAAAAATATAATAAAATAAAGTAAATTAAAGAAAAGCTTAAATTAGAAAACTAAAAATTATCAAAAACTTAAACTTTTTATAAAAATTAAAAAAGAAATATTTCGCAATTCCTATAGATTTCAAGAGAAATTCTTTAAATAACTTTTTTTTCAAATTTAAAATTTTTGTTAATTTTTTTGCTTGTGTATATGTTTACAACATTAATAAATTCCTCAATTAAAATTCCAGCAAATCAAAAATAACTTTTTTTCTAAAGCTTGTTATTATTGTTGTCCAAGTCTTTTACAAAAAAAAAAATTGTGAATTAAAATGAAATTTAATAACTTTATAACCGTAATACAAGTAGACAGACTGTTAAACTAAATACACAACAAATAACAACAACAAAAAATAACAAGCTGGTTTTAACAAACACACGCACAACAACAACAGCAGCGGCAACAAAACTTATAACACAGCAAAAATATTCCAGCAACAACAACAACAGTTCTGAACTGAATTTTCAAAAAAAAAAAAAAAAGAAGTCAACCACCAGCATGGAATGCCACCGTCATTGATGATCGTTCGACAATGGCAAACTTAAACAAGCAACAAAAACATACACACACAGCTACACACACACATTATTTGCCTACAACAAATTCTAACCATTATTTCTGTTTTTATCAATAAAAACAGCAGAAAAACCGGAGTTTCGAAAATGTAAAAAAATGCCAGAGAAATCTCTTCTTAAAATAAACCACAACAGCAACACATTAATAACTTAAAGAGAGTCGTCAGCATAAAAAAGGCAACTTAACAACAACAACAAAAATAATAAAAATAAAATTGGAAAAAGAATGCAGACATTTTCTACAACTTTAAACTTTTAAAAGAATGTTGAAGTTGTTGACTTTGGTTAAATGATACATACATAAGCAAAGCCATAACCCAGCAAACATAAAAAGTTAATATTGAATAGAATATAGAAGATAGGCATCTACATTTTTTAAAGCTTTCGAAAGTATAGAGCTGAAAGTTCCCTAAAAGCTTGTCATAGTTTTCTAAATCGAGTTTTTTTAGTTTTGACTCGTGATAAACAAAATTTTTTTACAAATGTTAGACAAAAAAACTTTACTTTTTTATTGTTAAGAAAGCTTTATAGTTTATGCTTAAAGTCAAACGTTTTATTAAAATCCTACTTTTTTACCAAAATTTTCAATTTACCAAATAAAAAGCTTTTTCATTTAGTAGTAAAGCTTTTAAATTGCTTTCAAATCTTTCACATTACTATCAAAATGTCTTAAAAGAGATTTAATTTCGATTAGTCTTGAAAGCTTTCCTAAGATTCCAAAAGCTATTAAACTTCCGTAATCAAAAAGGTATAAATGTTAGATTAAGAGCTTTTAAATTGTAAGTAAAAGTGTAATATCTTTAGAAGCATTTTAATCTGTGAGCTTTTAGACCGTGTCCTGGTATTTACAAGCACTTAATTTCTCTCTAGCTTTCGAAAGTCTTTAAACCTAAGAAATTTCTGCAAAAAGGAATATTTTAATAATAAAAAAGCTTTCAATTAGTGAAGTAAGAAGTGAAACCACTTCAGGAGCTTAATTTGAAAACATTTAGGACGTGTCCTATAATTTTCAAATGATTTTAAGATTCGTTTAATCAATTTGAACAAAAAAGCTCTACTTCTAAGAAAGCTTTCTGATTGTTAACATAACAGAAGAATCGCGTAAAGGGTTATATTGGACCTATTACCCAGGTTCTTGATATTAATTAAACTCAATTTAAATAAATTTTAACAAAAAGCTTTACATTTTATTAAAAAAAAAGCTTTCAATTTAGAACCTACAATAAAATTTCTGAAATATTCATTAATTTTACATAAATTTTATCGCCTTCAAGAAATTGTTTCAGATAAATATAAGAAAAAAGCTTTAAATGTAAAGCTAAGAAAGCTTTCAATTTGTTTCCCAAAAGTAATTTTTTATAATTTTGAAAGTGTTCCGTGTTCTTGACAACAAATAAAGTTTCGTGAAATAAATTTAAGCCAAAAGCTCTAGCGTTTCTAAAGAAAGCTTTTAAATGTAAATGTTTCAAAAGTGAGTTTATCTGATATTTCTTTAGACATTTCTTGAAGACATAAATTCTCAACTATTTTAAAATGGTTTGGTAAAAAAGCTCTACTGTTTACTAAGAAAGCTTGCAATTAAATGCTAAAAATCCAAAGCTTGCAACACTTGAATTCAATGAATTAAAACAAAAGCTTAAATAAATTTAACTTTCATCAAGAAAAGTTAAGAAAGCTTCTTTTCTTAAACCAAAACATTTGCTGGGCATAAATATTTTACTTCAAAACCGTGTATGCATGTGTGTGTGTGTATGTGTTTTTGTGAGTGTTTTACACTGTAATAAAACGTGTTTGTAATCAAATAACTTCACAATTCAACTTAACTTCTTCGACTAACAACAGTCAAACACAAAATTATTTACACACTTGAAAACGAACCAAACGCTCATTGATCGGCTGACGATGACGATGATGAGGGGAGGGAATTTTTAAAACTCTCACACTTGAGAAATATACGTAAAACACATACTTGAGTGTGGTTGAAGAAGAAGGCCACAATAATGGTTTTGAAATATGAAAATATTCCCACGTTTTGGGGGAAAAACTGTTTAAGAAAATTATTAAAGTTTAGGCAAAATTAAATTGTGGGTAAATCGACATCATATTTTAAAAGCTTTCACACGAAAGATAACTTAAGGAAAATGTTTAACCAGTTTTAAAAGCTTTCGATAAAAGCTATTAGGAGGATTAGCGCGAAGTTCATACATTAACTGATGATAACAATTCTAAACAATTTAGGGTTTAATTCTAGTAGTTAATTAAACCTAAGTTAAGCTTGATACTAAGTTGATCAATTATTATAACATTGAATAAAAGTAAAGATCATTAATTTAACGCTTAACTGATCGTTTACACTTTAAACTACAGTTATCTAATTTCCTGTTTAAACCAGTTTATGCTGAACTTTAGTTTAAGTATCCAGAAATTATTTTGTCTAACTCCCCATAGCCAACAAGAGTGACTTTCTTTTTTTTCACATCCATCCATCCATTCATTCATTATTTGTTTTTTTATGATTGTGGTTTAAAAAATATTTTCTTTAATAAAATTTAAAACTATTTTCTTCTGCTGCTTCTTCTACGCTTGCTCTATTGTCATGTTGATTAATTCAATTAGTTAAGAGATACATTTTTCTTTTAAAAAGTTCAGTTAAATAATGCATTCATCGTCATCATGATTGTATCATTTAAGTATCTCACAAACAGTTCATCCCACTGTAATTGTATTGTTGTACATGTTGTTTTACTGTGCATTATCATAATGATGTTGTTGTTGTCGTAGTTTGTTGTTGTTGTTGCTATGAGTTCACTATGACTCATGTTGAAAAAATGTAGATTTACATCCGTAACTTAAAGAACAACATCTCATATAAACAACAACTATGACATTTAGCTTAAAGCTAGATTGGGAAGGCATTGAAAAATATGTATGTATGTATGCATGCATAGTCATGCATATATTAAAATTTATGTATATAGCATACAATGTTGCTGCAGTGGCAGAGCAGGCAGGGTTCGAAAGGTATGTAAACATTAAAGCTTTTTTTTTTTTTTGAAGTTTTCAAACGATTAAAGTAAAATCGAAAATTCATAAAATTTTTTATAGTTTTTACTTTAAAACATTAAATCTAAAAGCTTTCATTTCTATTAAGAAAGCTTTTTAATGTTAAGCCTTTTTTGGGGTATTTACAAACGATTAAAGTAAAATCGAAAATTCATACAATTTTTTATAGTTTTAGATAAATTTATAGGAAATTTTTGTCGCAAATAAAAATGAGAAAAAAAAGCTTTTAAAAAAGTTTTTACTTTTTCTAACAAAATTTATTTATAACAATTTTGAGCTTGTCTTGGGTTCCTGAAATCAATTAAACTTTGTTTAAAACAGTTAATTCTAAAAGCTTTAATTTTTATTAATAAAGCTTTTAAATGTATTAAATTTAATTTTAAATGTTTAAATTTAATTTCATGCCTACTCTCTTTTTTGAAATGGTTTAGTATAAAAGCTTTACTAAATAGAATACATTTTAATTCTTTATAAACTTTTTTTCGTTATATTTTTAAACAAAGCAACGACATTTTGCAAATCAATTCCAAATTTGTTACGAGTAATTTTTAAAAAAAATTTGCATTGAGGATTTCTTTTACAATACTTCTACTTCAAAAGTCTTGAGTTTACTGGTCCAAATATCTCTGAAAATTCGAGATTTTGTTTCATTAAGCGAAGAGCTTTTGGCAAGTGAAAACATTAATATTTCAATTACAATTTCAATAAGGTTTTGTTATCTGAAGAGAAACTTTTCTTTTCTTCTATAGAAAAGAGCTTTTAGGCATTTTTTGAATCAAATTCTATTAGAAAATCTTTAAGAATCAAGTTTCTAACAATATTGTATTTGTACAAATTGTTCGATATTTCAAGAACCTTAAATTTGAGTTAAAGGGAAGCAATGTTGTAATTTCATTATAATGAAGACTTGCTTCGATATTAAAGACGTTAAGTTCGATATTAAATTCTTTTTCATCGAAGATTCCAAAAAAAATAATTTACAAGATTTAAGAAAGAAGAAATTCATATGACAAAAGTGGTCTTATAGCCCCTGGTGGAGTCCATTTTTAAAATGTAAACTTTAATACCTACTCCTTGACTAGTCTATGCTATGTCAAATTTTAAACCGTTCAGAGGACCAGCCTTTTATTAACGCCAGATTATTTTTG
>NW_023997671.1:0-18930 GCF_015586225.1 Lucilia sericata
GACACCTGACGGGATACATGAATACAAGATAGATAGATATATAGATAGATAGATAGATAGATAGATAGATAGATAGATAGATAGATAAGATAGATAGTAGATAGATAGCTAGATAGACTCGCTCGATAGATAGCTAGCTCGATAGCTCGATCGGATCGATACTCGATATCGCTCGATAGCCTCGCTCGCTCGCTCGCTCGCTCGCTCGCTCGCTCGCTGCTCCCCTCGCTCGCTCGCTCGCTCGCTCGCTAGCTGCTCGCTCGCTCTCTCGCTCGCTCGCTCGCTCGCTCGCTCGCTCGCTCGCTCGCTCGCTCGCTCCTCCCTCGCTCCCTCGCCCTCTCGCTCGCTCGCTCGCTCGCTCGCTCGCTCGCTTCGCTCGCTCGCTCGCTCGCTCGCTCCTCCCTCGCCCTCTCTCGCTCTCTCGCTCGCTCGCTCGCTCGCTCGCTCGCTCGCTCGCTAGCTCGCTCGCTCGCTCGCTCGCTCGCTCGCTCGCTCGCCCTCCCGCTCGCTCGCTCGCTCGCTCCTCGCTCGCTCGCTCGCTCGCTCGCTCGCTCGCTCGCTCGCTCGCTCGCTCGCTCGCTCGCTCGCTCGCTCGCTCGCTCGCTCCTCGCTCGCTCGCTCGCTCGCTCGCTCCGCCTCCTCCGCTCTCTCTCGCTCGCTCGCTCGCTCGCTCGCTCGCTCGCTCGCTCGCTCGCTCGCTCGCTCGCTCGCTCGCTCGCTCGCTCGCTCGCTCGCCCGCTCTCTCGCTCGCTCCTCGCTCGCTCGCTCGCTCGCTCGCTCTCTCGCTCGCTCGCTGGCTCGCTCGCTCGCTCGCTCGCTCGCTCCGCTCGCTCTCGCTCGCTCGCTCGCTCGCTCGCTCGCTCGCTGCTCGCTCGCTGCTCGCTCGCTCGCTCGCTCGCTCGCTCGCTCTCTCGCTCGCTCGCTCGCTCGCTCGCTCGCTCGCTCTCCTCGCTCTCTCGCTCTCTCGCTCGCTCGCTCGCTCGCTCGCTGCTCGCTCGCTCGCTCGCTCGCTCGCTCGCTCGCTCGCTCGCTCGCTCGCTCGCTCGCTCGCTCGCTCGCTCGCTCGCTCTCTCTCGCTCGCTCGCTCGCTCGCTCGCTCGCTCGCTCTCGCTCGCTCGCTCGCTCGCTCGCTCGCTCGCTCGCTCCTCGCTCCCTCGCTCCCTCGCCCTCTCGCTCTCGCTCGCTCGCTCGCTCGCTCGCTCGCTCGCTCGCTCGCTCGCTCGCTCGCTCGCTCGCTCGCTCTCTCGCTCGCTCGCTCGATCGCTCCCTCGCTCGCTCGCTCGCTCCCTCGGTCTCTGCCCGTCTTCTCGCCTGCTCCTCCCTTCCCTTCCTGGTTCCCCCTCCCCCCTTTTTCCGTTTCTGCCCCGGCCTCTCTTCTTCCCCTTGCCCCTGCTCTTCTATCTCGGCTCCAGTGTTTTCAAGTTTCCCGTCTTCTGTGCCTTCCAATGTGTGTGCTTCGACAATAAAAACGATCGTTTTTTTGATCTTATCATTGGCTAGTGATATTAACACAATTTTAAACGTTTTCACTAAGAGGTTTTAAAAGTTTTAAATCAAACTTGAAATACAAAAAAATTAAATTGTCAAACTAATTAAGTTTTCTCCCACAGTACATTTTATGGCCCCAACATACTTTTTTTTTGCACTATATGTTAAGTAGCAGGTTCTTTTAATCCCGTAAATTTTTTTTATATGTGACTCTTGATTACAATAAAAAAATTCATCACAATTTTGTTTCGTGTTTAAATAAACAAAATGATTTTTTTTAAACATTAAAAAAAAAAAATTATTACGATTTTTTCTTAACAATAAACTCGCCTTTTTTATAAATATATAAACAAAAGATAAAAAGGCTTTAATTTAATGGTTGGCTGGCGCCAAGTGATTTTAAATAATTTTAATTTATTTATGTATAATTTGTTTTCTACGCTTTTTTTTTGTTGCCGTGGATTTTTGTTTCTTTCATAAATATATAGGCATGAGTATGAATATTTAAGGGTTTCTGAATTTATGTAAAGTGGTATATTTATGTAGAAATTATTCAGTAAAAATATTGCACGATTTATGTTTAGAAGGAGATTAAGTGATTTTAAAATGTAATAGTTAGTTGACAAGATCAAAGAGAAATAGCTGAACAATATTTTATGTTATTAAAATAGTTAAGTAGACTCGTGAAGTTATGAAAGTTTAAAAATTATAAAGAGATAACACGTATATTGTATTATATTTGGAGTCTGCAGTGCCTCTGATTATAGATCCTATAGTCAATGGATTATAGACTCTATAGTCTGGACTATGTATAGTGGATTATGAAGTCTTACTACAACTACATATATATTCTGGAATTTATTTGCTATTATCTATATAGTATCTGGACTGTACTATACTCTATAATCTCTAGACTAAAGACTCTATAGTCCCTGAACTATAGATTGTTTAGTGCCTGATTTACAGATTCCTTAGGCTATGGACTGTGGATTCTCTGGTTAGTCCTAGTTCAGTTTTAAATTAATTGTAGTTCAGCTTTAGTTCAGTTGTAGTTCAGTTCTAGGTCGGTTGTAAATCAAATTTAGTTCAGTTCTAGTTAAGTTCTTGATAAGTTCTAGCTCAGTTTTAGTTCAGTTCTAGTTAAGTTCTAGTGCAGTTCTAGTTCAATTCTTGATAAGTTCTAGTTCAGTTCTAGTTCAATTCTAGTTCAGTTCTTGTTTAGTTCTAGTTCAGTTCTAGTTCAGTTCAGTTCTAGTTTAGCTCTAGTTCAGTTCTAGTTCAGTTCTAGTTCAGTTCTAGTTCAGTTCTAGTTCAGTTCTAGTTCAGTTCTAGTTCAGTTCTAGTTCAGTTCTAGTTCAGTTCTAGTTTAGCTCTAGTTCAGTTCTAGTTCAGTTCTAGTTCAGTTCTAGTTCAGTTCTAGTTCAGTTCTAGTTCAGTTCTAGTTCTAGTTGAGTTCTAGTTCAGTTCAAGTTTAGTTCTAGTTCAGTTTTAGTTCAGTTTTAGTTCAGTTATAGTTCAGTTCTGGTTCAGTTCTAGTTCAGTTCTAGTTCAGTTCTAGTTCAGTTCTAGTTCAGTTCTAGTTCAGTTCTAGTTCAGTTCTAATTCAGTTCTAGTTCAGTTCTAGTTCAGTTCTAGTTCAGTTCTAGTTCAGTTCTAGTTCAGTTCTAGTTCAGTTCTAGTTCAGTTCTAGTTCAGTTCTAGTTCAGTTCTAGTTCAGTTCTAGTTCAGTTCTAGTTCAGTTCTAGTTCAGTTCTAGTTCAGTTCTAGTCCAGTTCTAGTTCAGTTCTAGTTCAGTTCTAGTTCAGTTCTAGTTCAGTTCTAGTTCAGTTCTAGTTCAGTTCTAGTTCAGTTCTAGTTCAGTTCTAGTTCAGTTCTAGTTCAGTTCTAGTTCAGTTCTAGTTCAGTTCTAGTTCAGTTCTAGTTCAGTTCTAGTTCAGTTCTAGTTCAGTTCTAGTTCAGTTCTAGTTCAGTTCTAGTTCAGTTCTAGTTCAGTTCTAGTTCAGTTCTAGTTCAGTTCTAGTTCAGTTCTAGTTCAGTTCTAGTTCAGTTCTAGTTCAGTTCTAGTTCAGTTCTAGTTCAGTTCTAGTTCAGTTCTAGTTCAGTTCTAGTTCAGTTCTAGTTCAGTTCTAGTTCAGTTCTAGTTCAGTTCTAGTTCAGTTCTAGTTCAGATCTAGTTCAAGTTCAGTTCTAGTTCAGTGGTAGCTTAGTTGTAGTTCAGTTGTATTTCAGTTGTATTTCAGTTGTACTTCAGCACAGGTTCAGTTCTAGTTCAGTTCAAGTTTAGTTCCAGTTCAGTTCTAGTTCAGTTCTAGTTCAGTTCTAGTTCAGTTCTAGTTCAGTTCTAGTTTTCTAGTTCAGTTCTAGTTCAGTTCTAGTTAAGTTCTAGTTCAGTTCAAGTTTAGTTGTAGTTCAGTTCTAGTTCGGTTCTAGTTCAGTTCTAGTTTAGTTTTAGTTAATTTCTAGTACAGATCTAGTCCGTTTCTAGTTCAGTACTATTTCAATTCGAATTCAGTTCTAATTCATGCCTAGTCTCTGGACTAGATTCTTTAGACTAATGAATCTGAACTCTACATTCTTTGTACTACGAACTGAATAGTCTCTGGATTACTGACTACATAGTCTCTGGACTATAGATACTATAATTTCTGGGCTGTAGACTAATCGTATCTGGACTATAGACTCTGAAGTCTCTGAACTATGACTCTATAGTTATATACTGTAGAATATTTAGTCTCTGGACTGTAGGCTTTATAGGGTCTGGACTACAGACTCTACAGCTTTTGAGTTACTGATTATATAGTAGCTGCACTATAGACTTTAGTCGCTGGACTGTACCCTCACCATATAATTTTCTAAGGAAAATTGTTCTTTTAAATTAAACTCAAAATTTTCAATATCATTAAATTTATCTTAAACATAGCATTTTGAAACCCCTAAATATTATATTATTAGAGACTTAATGCCAAACAACCACAAAATATCATAGAATAATCAACTATCAATAAAATGCTGAAAATGAAAACATTAAAATGCTCTTATTTCAGAAATACTCAAAAGAAACAAATGCAATTAAATAATTGAATCTTAAGTTCTTTTAATCTTTTTTACATTCATATTATAGACACTTCAATAGAAGAAAAACCACAAGAGTAAATAATTTAAATAAAAATTCGATAAAAAGCCACTAGACGTCATCAACGTCAATTTAAACAAAACGAAAGAAAATTTTAAATTCAAATACAACACTCTACATACTGCTGAAACGTAGTGGTGCGAGAGAGAGCCCCACTTTGTAGAGTGGGGTGCAGAAACACTTCTAGTGAGTGTTGAAGTGCATGTAAGTAAAATCCATGTTGCCTCAGAAACAAGAATCTAACAAACCGTTGAGTTGAGTTCAAAAGTGTGACTTGACATATTTTAAACAACTAATTACTGGAAGGGGCAGGAATTTGTATAAAAAAAGAAACACGCAATAGAAAGGAACCAATGATCCACACTCTCAAAAACAAAAAAAAAAACACATGTATAGATTAATTGATTTCAAGTGGTTGGGCTACACAACGATCGATGTCGATCATGCTGCTGCCGCTGTTAAAGATCACCATCATCATCATCGTCGTGATCATGTTGATGCTGTATTAGAGGTTGCTGGTGTTAATATTTAAAGCTTTAACTAGATGTTGATAATCAGTCTTCCAATGATCATGGGTGGTTTTCAAGTGTTTCTAATAGAAATGCATTTAAATGAAAACATTTCTTTTTCTAATTCCTCTAAAGACTGTGAAAACATTTGATAAAACGTTTTGCGTGTTATTTTGGAAAAATGATCTTTTCTTGTGATTAAAAGGAAAAATCATCAATGTTTTCTTTATTTCCCTAAGACCCCCCAATTGTGTTATTATTAATTATCTGAAGAAATTGTTCATCATGCTTTCATTTATCAAATCAAATCAATATTATTAAGGGCACAATGGGTTGTCTTGTTTTAATACCCTACACCAGCACAATAGGGTTTTAAATATATTGATGACTATAGTCTTTTGTCTATGAACAATATAGTTTATAGTCTTTCGATTATTGTAAAAAAACTGAACATATTCCCCTTGATTTTAACACTTTCTTGATTATCTCTGCCACTGCCGCACAATTTAAATCTAAAGTGTTAAAAAACACTTAAAAACTTAAATCTCATATCGTAACCGGAAAATACCAATAGCTGGCATTAAAAACCATTTCTAAATAAACGATTTCAAATCATAACCAATAACAATAAAATCAAATATTATTTATGAGATTATTAAAACATCTCATAAAATACACAATTAAATATGAAATATATTAAAAATAAATTAACCACACTTACTACTTATTGAGAAAACAAAAGATATTAATAAATAATATTATTAGCAACTAGTAAGTATTATTAATTTTATTACAACATTACGACAGCTAATGTACGAGTATAATAAAATAATGACTTAATCATATTTTTTTCATAATTTTGCACATTTTATTATAATGGGGGGGAATTTCGTTGAATAGCGCAGAGCAGCGGCGGCAGCAGCATAAAAAGATGAAATATAATAAAAATAAGTGAGAAATTATAGTTGGGTATGTTCGATCGTATGTTACCATACCTCAGATAATACACAGTCTATTCTTCAGTTCCATATCAGTTCTAGTTCAGTTCCAGTTCAGTTCGAGCTCAGTTTTAGTTCATTCTATCTATAGACTGGTTTTTAGTCTAGTCTATTGTCTGGTCTATAGTTTAGTCTATAGTCTAGCCCATAGTCTAGTCTATAGTTTAGCCCATAGTCTAGTCTATAGTCTAGTTCATAGACTAGTCTATAGTTTTGACTCTAGTTCAGTTCTAATTCAGTTCTAGATCAGTTCTAGATCGGTTCTAGATCAGTTCTAGTTTAGTTCTAGTTCAGTTCCAGTTCAGTTCTAGTTCAGTTCTAGTTTAGTTCTAGTTCAGCTCTTGTTTAGTTCTAGTTCAATTCTACTTCAGTTCTAGTTCGGTTCTAGTTCAGTTCTAGTTCAGTTCTAGGTCAGTTCTAGTTCAGTTCTAGTTCAGTTCTAGTCTTTAGCCCACAACCTGGTCCATAGTCTAGTCTATAGCATAGTCAATAGTCATGTCTATAGTCTAGTCTACAATCTAGTCTATAGTCCATAGTCCAGTCTATAGTCCATAGTCTAGTCTATAGTCCATAGTCTAGTCTATAGTTATGTCTATAGTCTAATCTATAGTCTAGTCTATAGTCTAGTCTATAGTCTAGTCTATAGTCTAGTCTATAGACTAGTCTATAGTCTAGTGTATAGTCTAGTCTATTGTCTACTCTTTAGTCTAGTCTATTGTCTAGTCTATAGTCTAGTCTATAGTCTAGTCTATAGTCTAGTCTATAGTCTAGTCTATAGTCTAGTCTATAGTCTAGTCTATAGTCTAGTCTATAGTCTAGTCTATAATCTAGTCTATAGTCTAGTCAGTCTTGTCTATAGTCAAGTTTATAGTCTAGATTAAAGTCTTACCTTTAGTCTAGTCTATAAACTAATCTATAGTCTAATCTATAGTCTAGTCTATAGTGTAGTCTATAGTCTAGTCTATAGCCTAGTCTATAGTCTAGTCTATAGCCTAGTCTATAGCCTAGTCTATAGTCTAGTCTATAGTCTAGTCTATAGTCTAATCTATAGTCTAGTCTATAGCCTAGTCTATAGCCTAGTCTATAGTCTAGTCTATAGTCTAGTCTAAGTCCAGTCTATAGTCTAGTCTATAGTCTAGTCTATAGTCTAGTCTATAGTCTGGTCTATAGTCTAGTCTATAGTCTAGTCTATAGTCTAGTCTATAGTCTAGTCTATAGTCTAGTCTATAGTCTAGTCTATAGTCTAGTCTATAGTCTAGTCTATAAGTCAGTCTATAGTCTAGTCTATAGTCTAGTCTAAAAGTCTAGTCTATAGTCTAGTCTATAGTCTAGTCTATAGTCTAGTCTATAGTCTAGTCTATAGTCTAGTCTATAGTCTAGTCTATAGTCTAGTCTATAGTCTAGTCTATAGTCTAGTCTATATCTAGTCTATAGTCTAGTCTATAGTCTAGTCTATAGTCTAGTCTATAGTCTAGTCTATAGTCTAGTCTATAGTCTAGTCTATAGTCTAGTCTATAGTCTACTATAGTCTAGTCTATAGTCTAGTCTATAGTCCTAGTCTATAGTCTAGTCTATAGTCTAGTCTATTCTAGTCTATAGTCTAGTCTATAGTCTAGTCTATAGTCTAGTATATAGTCTAATCTATAGTCTAGTCTATAGTCTAGTCTATAGTCTAGTCTATAGTCTAGTCTATAGTCTAGTCTATAGTCTAGTCTATAGTCTAGTCTATAGTCTAGTCTATAGTCTAGTCTATAGTCTAGTCTATAGTCTAGTCTATAGTCTAGTCTATAGTCTAGTCTATAGTCTAGTCTCGAGTCTAGTCTATAGTCTAGTCTACAGTCTAGTCTATAGTCTAGTCTAAAGTCTAGTCTATAGTCTAGCCTTAAGTCTAGTCTATAGTCTAGTCTAAAGTCTAGTCTATAGTCTAGTCTAAAGTCTAGTCTATAGTCTAGCCTTAAGTCTAGTCTATAGTCTAGTCTATAGTCTAGTCCATAGTCTAGTCTATAGTCTAGTCTATAGTCTAGTCTATAGTCTAGTCTATAGTCTAGTCTATAGTCTAGTCTATAGTCTAGTCTATAATCTAGTCTATAGTCTAGTCTATAGTCTAGTCTATAGTCTAGTCTATAATCTAGTCTATAGTCTAGTCTATAGTCTAGTCTATAGTCTAGTCTATAGTCTAGTCTATAGTCTAGTCTATAGTCTAGTCTATAGTCTAGTCTATAGTCTAGTCTATAGTCTAGTCTATAGTCTAGTCTATAGTCTAGTCTATAGTCTAGTCTATAGTCTAGTCTATAGTCTAGTCTATAGTCTAGTCTATAGTCTAGTCTAGTCTATAGTCTAGTCTAGTCTATAGTCTAGTCTAGTCTATAGTCTAGTCTATAGTCTAGACTAGTCTATAATCTATAGTCTAGTCTATAGTCTAGTCTATAGTCTAGTCTATAGTCTGGACTATACTCTAGTTTATAGCCTACTATATATTCTAGTCTATAGTCTACTCTATATTCTAGTCTTTATAGTGTAATCTATAGTGTAGCCTATACTATAGTCTAGGCAATAGTCTATTGTAGAGTATATAATCCAGCTTTTAGTCTGATTTATAATGTAGTCTCCAGTCTAGTCTACAGAAAAATCTAATGTATAGTATACAGTTAAGTTCATAGTCTAATCCTTAGTCTATATATATAGTTTTGCCTCTAGTCTAGTTTATTGACTCTAGGGTACAAAAACTGACCGACCGGTTAAGAAGAGAACGAGCGAGTGAAACGTGATGTCGTTAAAAATTAAGGTTTATTTTTATGATTATGAGTTTCAGTTTAAATGAATTGTCGTAAATAGAGTCTTAAACTAAAAGACCAATAAATTGCTCATTAAAATAAGTTCCCATTTTTGTTTAAAAAATAAAATAAATTCTATATAAAAAAGCAAATGTTTGTGAAGAAAAAAAATCAGATAATTTGTTTGCGTGACCGTGACAAAATGTCTGCTAAAAATTATTTCGTATTGTTGCAAAAGTAAATACATGTATAGAACAAGAAAAAAACTTTTGCAAAAAGAAAAAATTTCATTAAAAAATCCACTAACAATGTTTAAGTGCACGTCGGTTTTTTGTCTTTCGATTCTTGTTCCGTTGACCGCCTGTTGATCATTTTTATTGCCATTTTTTTATATAGAGAGTTGGCTTCTTCATATGCCTTCCATTCATTCCTGTGCAGTTAGTTAATTTGGTTCTGTTTTATTTAATTTTTTTTTCCAACATTTTTCTTCTTCACTTTTTGCAGTTTATTGTACAGGAATTAGTTGTAAATTACGTGATTCATACGATTATCACGTTTAAGTGTGACACTTACTGTGACTTTCTCAGCTGGAATAAAGGAAATGCTGCATGCATGCATGATGCATGCCGGTCGTTCGGTTAGCCGTCCTACCGGGCGAGTGTGTGTGAATTTTTCTTTCTTTTATGCATGTCCGTTTAACGTGGAGTGCAATTCTTTTTTTTTTAATTTATCACTAAAAAAATATTTGTTATTGGAATTTGCTGTTATCAGAAGAATAGATTTCCTGTGTAAATAATATACAAATGAGAAAAGACTTCACTTTAAACACCTATTTAGTGTTATTTGTTGTTAACAATGTTTTGTGTTAGAAGCATTAATTCCTAGCAAATAATGGTATCATTCAAAGTAATATTTTGAACAGTAAATGTTAAACATTTTTTCTATATGATGAACTTAATCTAAAAACAGGTTCTAAAGTCCTAAAATTATAGATAGGCCTTTACTTCGCTATTATAGTTCCTACACTAGACTATAGAGTAGACTATAGACTAGACTATAGATTGGACTATAGACTTGACTATAGACTAGTCTATATACTAGACTATAGACTAGAATACAGACTATACTATATACTAGAATATAGACTAGACTATACTACAGACTAGACTATAGACTAGACAATAGACTAGACTATAGACTGGACTATAGACTGGACAATAGACTAGACTATAGACTTGACTATAGACTAGACTTTATACTAGACTATAGACTAGACTACAGACTAGACTATACACTAGAATATAGACCAGACAAGACTATAGACTAGACAAGACTATAGACTAGACAAGACTATAGACTAGATTATAGACTAGACTATAGACTCGACTATAGACTAGACTATATACTAGACTAAAGACTGGACTACAGACTAGACTATAGACTAGACAATAGACTAGACAATAGACTAGACTATAGACTAGACTATAGACTGGACTATAGACTGGACTATAGACTGGACTATAGACTAGACTATAGACTTGACTATAGACTAGACTATATACTAGACTATGAACTAGACTACAGACTAGATTATATACTAGACTATAGACTAGACTACAGACTAGACTATAGACTGGACAATAGACTAGACTATAGACTTGACTATAGACTAGACTTTATACTAGACTATAGACTAGACTACAGACTAGACTATACACTAGAATATAGACCAGACAAGACTATAGACTAGACAAGACTATAGACTAGACAAGACTATAGACTAGATTATAGACTAGACTATAGACTCGACTATAGACTAGACTATATACTAGACTAAAGACTGGACTACAGACTAGACTATAGACTAGACAATAGACTAGACAATAGACTAGACTATAGACTAGACTATAGACTGGACTATAGACTGGACTATAGACTGGACTATAGACTAGACTATAGACTTGACTATAGACTAGACTATATACTAGACTATGAACTAGACTACAGACTAGATTATATACTAGACTATAGACTAGACTACAGACTAGACTATAGACTAGACTATAGACTAGACTATAGACTAGACTATAAACTAGACTATAGAGTAGACTATAGACTAGACAATAGACTAGACTATAGACTAGAGACTATAATATAGACTAGACTATAGACTTGACTATACACTAGACTATATACTAGACTATGGACTAGACTACAGACTAGACTATATACTAGACTATAGACTAGACTACAGACTAGACTATACACTAGACTAGAATATAGACTAGACTATAGTCTACACTATAGTCTAGACTAAAGAACAGATTATAGACTAAACTTTTGACTAGTATATAGAAGGAAGATAGGGTAGAGAATGGACTAGATCATGGACTAGACTAAAGATTAGACTATAGACTAGACTACAGATTGGACTGTAGGCTGGACTATAGGCTAGACTATAGACTAGACTATAGACTAGACTATAGACTAGACTATCGACTATACTATAGACTTGAATATCGACTATACTATAGGCTTGACTATAGATTAGACTATCGACTAGACTATAGACTAGACTACAGACTATACTATCGACTAGACTATAGACTAGACTATAGACTAGACTACAGATTAGACTATATACTATACTATCGACTCTACTATAGACTTGACTATCGACTATACTATAGACTTAACTATAGACTAGACTATAGACTAGACTATAGACTAGACTATAGAATAGACTATAGACTAGACTATAGACTAGACTATAGACTTGACTATAGACTAGACTATAGACTAGACTATAGACTAGACTATAGACTAGACTATAGACTAGACTATAGACTAGACTATAGACTAGACTATAGACTAGCCTATAGATTAGACTATAGACTAGACTATAGACTAGGCTATAGACTAGACTATAGACTAGACTATAGACTAGACTATAGACTAGACTTTAGACTAGACTATAGACTAGACTTTAGACTAGAGTATAAACTAGACTTTAGACTAGACTATACACTATACTAGAATATAGACTAGACTATAGACTAGACTAGACTATAGACTAAACTATAGACTAGACTAAAACTAGACTATAGACTAGACTATAGACTGTACACTAGTCTATAGTCTAGTCTACAGCCTAGACTATAGACTAGACTATAGACTAGACTATAGACTAGACTATAGACTAGACTATAGACTAGACTATAGACTAGACTATAGACTAGACTATAGACTAGACTATAGACTAGACTATAGACTAGACTATAGACTAGACTATAGACTAGACTATAGACTAGACTATAGACTAGACTATAGACTAGACTATAGACTAGACTATAGACTAGACCTATAGACTAGACTATAGACTAGACTATAGACTAGACTATAGACTAGACTATAGACTAGACTAGACTAGACTATATACTAGACTGTAGACTAGACTAGACTATAGACTAGACTATAGACTAGACTATAGACTAGACTATAGACAAGACTATAGACTAGACTATAGACTAGACTATAGACTAGACTATAGACAAGACTATAGACTAGACTAGACTAGACTAGACTATAGACTAGACTAGACTATAGACTAGACTATAGACTAGACCATAGACTAGACTATAGACTAGACTATAGACTAGACTATAGACTAGACTATAGACTAGACCATAGACTAGACTATAGACTAGACTACAGACTAATCTATAGGCCAAATTATAGTCGCTGGAGTAAAACTCTATAGTTTCTGGACTACAAACTCTATAATCTATGGATTGCAGACTCTATACTCTCAGGATTATAGACATTATAGTCTCTGGACTAAGGACGCTGTATTCTTTGGACTAGTAACCTATAATCTCTGGACTAAAGACTATATAGTCTCTGGACTATAAACATTATAGTCTCTATGGTCTTTGGACTATAGTCTCTATAGTACTTCTATTATTTCTGGATTATAGACTCCATACTCTTTAGGCTGTAAACCTTATAGAGACTATAAGGTATATAGCTATAAACTTTATAATCTCTAGACTAAAGACTATATAGTTTCTGGACTATAGACCCTACAATTTCTGGTCTACAGACTTTATAGTCTCTGGACTACAGGCTCTACAGTGTTTTGTTCAATAAACTCTGTTATATCTGGACTGCAAACTATTGATTCTATGATAAGTGGAATATTTGTAAAAAAAAGGAAGGAGTTTCAATTGCAAAAATATACATATATTCACATTATTTTGAAAAACCTAGTTTGAATTTCCCATTTGTCATGCTTTTTAAAAGCAGAATTGAATTACTCAAATACATAGTTTCTTTGAAAACACTTACTAGAAAATTTCCAAAAAAAAAATCAATTGAACTAAAAATATTGGAAAATCCTTACATTAAATAAATATCAAAAATCGTATTTTCCCGCACTCAAATCAAACAAATTTAACATAAATTTTATGAACGAAATATTTTATAAAAATGAAATAAAAATTTTGGAAATTTCCCCTCAACAATTGAAACAGATTTCACTAAACAATCATAATTTCATAATAGACAAATAAAATGTGTCAAAAGTATAAGAGAAAAGGATATTTGAAAAAAAAAAAAAAAATATTCAAAATTCTTAAGAATATGACACCTCATGCGTATTTGACAGGGAAATACCAGGGACGTTTTCTAATAATAAAAAAATAAATAAAACGTGTCAGTAACACAAGAAGAAATCTTTAGATTTCATTTATGAGCGCAAATACACAATGGAAACGAGAGATGTTTCGATGGATGGCTGTTGCACATGTTCTTATCGTTGACTATTGTTCAATTTTTTTTTTTAATCCTTAAACGACACCACAATACATGGACAGAGATATAAAAATGTGTGAGCAAAATATGACGGCGATGATCGTGATGATGATGATTGGTGTTGGTGGCATACAAAACGTGTGTTTTGTCCTAATTTTATGTTGTGGGTTTTTCCTCAATGTTTATACTTATGAGCCTTAGAAATTCCCAAATTATTTTTTCCAATTGTTGTTGTTCTACGATCGGTAGAGTGTCAAGTTTCTCACGCGCCTCACTGAGCCAGCCAGCAGGTATTTCTTTTATCTCGCTTCTTTCTTGTTACTATCGCCAAAAAGCCAATTTAAATATTTATGACCCCGAGTGTGTGTGTGTGCGCGCTCAGTTTAAGCGCACTGTGCGCTTTATAGCGCTGTGAGCAGGTACTATTAAGGTAGCGATCACGATCACTTGCTTACACATCGCTCACCCTTCACTCCTTGTTGTGTTTATTTGTCTGCCTGTTTGGTTTCGTGTGGGGTTTTCCCACGGATTTGCAAAATATGTTCTCCTTTTCTCTTCGTTACAATAGTATTTTATTACAATTTCACGTTAAGGGTCTTAAAAGTCCTAACAGCCACCACCATCATCAACATCACCGTGTATAAGTTTTTATATTGTTATATGTTGGGAATTCCCCTGGTTTCTTACCGCTCTCGCAAACATTGTGTCTGGTGCATTTATTTTGTCTATCAAATACAAATTGTGTGTTTTAGCTCATAATCAGGTGTTAGATTTCTAGTGATCTTCGCCAAAAGACAAGAGATTAAGTTTCTCAAATTTTAGATTTTGTTTCTTTAAAACAAAGTTAAATTTTTCTTTTTGGTTGAAATTTTTTTTGTTTAGATTAAATGAATGATCAGAGCTTGATTAAAAGATTTAAAGACGTTTTTGGGTTTTTATAGTTGGAGGGAAATCTCAGTAGTGATCTCAGATTGAATAAAAGATTTAAGGAGTTTTTGGGTTTTTATATGTAAAATCTGTTATTGAGGGAACACTAAAGTGATCAGTAGCGATCATAGATTGAATAGAGGATTTAAAGAATTTTTGGGTTTTTATAAATGAAATTGAGAGAAAACAATTAGTGATCACCGATCAAAATTTTATTTTCACTGTGGCCAGTTTTATGTTTTTGATATGAATATAGATTTTTGTTGAAAACTGTAATGATCTCTGATCTTTTTTGATTTTTATAAGTTACTATAAGCGATCTTCATATAAAAATGAAGTAATCGTGACTATAAAAACTACAATTATAGTTTTTGATATTGGTTTTACATATAATGGATTTTTATTAAAGGGATTTAAGAGATTTTTGAAGAAAGGAACAATTTTCACAGACCATAGGGTTTACAATCTCTGGAATAAATGGTCTGTAGTATTTGAACTATAACGTTTATTATTTCTGTACTATAGAGTCTATAGTCGGATGACTCAAGAGATTGTAGTCGGATGACTATAGAGTCTACAGTCGGATGACTATAAAGTTTACAGTCGGATGACTATAGAGCCTACAGTCTGATGGTTATAGAGTCTATAGTCTCTTCACTATATAGATTATAATTTCCCGACTATAGAGTCTCTGAACTATAATCCAGAGCCTATAGCCTCTGGACTATAGAGACTATAGTCTCCGGACTATAGAGCCTATTGTCTCTGGGCAATAGAGTCTATAGTCTCTAGACTATAGAGTCTATGGACTATAGATTCTATAGTGTCTGGACTAGATATTCTATAGTGTCTGGACTAGATATTCTATAGTGTCTGGACTATAGATTCTATAGTTTCTGGACTATAGATTCTATAGTTTCTGGACTATAGATTCTATAGTCTCTGGACTATAGAGTCTATAGTCTCGGAATTATACAGGCTACAGTCTCTGGACTATAGAGTGTAGTCTTTAGACTATAGAGTCTATAGTCTCTGGACTGTAGAGTCTATAGTCTCTGAATTATACAGGCTAAGTCTCTGGACTATAGAGTGTAGTCTTTAGACTATAGAGTCTATAGCCTCTGGACTGTAGAGTCTATAGTATCTTGACAATAGAGGCTATAGTCTCTGGGTTATACAGTCTATAGTCTCTGGAATATAGAGTCTATAGTCTCTGAACTATACAGTCTATAGCCTTCACTATATAGATCATAGTCTCCCGACTATAGAGACTGTAGCCTCTGGACTATGGAGACTATAGTTTCCGGACTATAGAGCCTGTAGTCTCTCCGCTATAGAGTCTATAGTCTCTGGGCTATAGAGTCTATAGTCTCTGGACTATAGAGTCTATAGTCTATGGACTACAGATTCTATAGTCTTTGGACTATAGAGTCTATAGTCTCTGAACTATACAGTCTATAGCCTCTGGACTATAGAGTCTATAGTCTCTGGACAATAGAGGCTATAGTCTCAGGACTATAGAGTCTATAGTCTCCGGGCTATAGAGTCTATAGTCTCCGGACTATAGAGTCTATAGTCTCTGGACTGTAGAGTCCATAGTCTCTGGACTATAGAGTCTATAGTCTTTGGACAATAGAGGCTATAGTCTCTTGGGTGACACAGTCTAGAGTCTCTGAACTATACAGCGTATAGCCTCTGGTCTAAAGAGTCTATAGTCTCTGAACTAGACCGTAGTCTCTGGACTATAGAGTCTTTGGACTATAGAGACTGTAGTCTCTGGACTATAGATTCTATAGTCTCTGAATTATAGAGGCTATAGTCTCTGGACTATAGAGTCCAAAGTTTCTGAACTAAAGAGTCTATAGTCTCTGGACTATAGAGACTATAGCCTCTGAATAATGGAGTCCATAGTCTCTGGACTATAGAGTCTATAGTCTCTGACCTACATAGTTTATAGTGTCTGCACTATAGGAGCTAAAACCTCAGATATATTGAGTCTACTATAACTGGACCACAGAATTTTGTATCCCTTGACTATGGAGTCTATATTCTCTGGTTAATTATAACATAATTTGATTTAAAACTTATTATCTTTCTCCTCATTATTGACATTTCCCCATATAAAAAACTTTTCTTATTAACTGACAAAACTAATATTGTAGAAAATATTTTTCACTTCCTTTAACATTAACCTCGGTTTTGTGTGTTGTTTGTTTTTTGTTATTGTTAAATAAATATTTTAAACAACTAACAAACCAATTTTATTTTTTTTTTGCTGTATTACCATTTTTTTAAATTAACAATTTATGTAAAAATATTTTGTATAATGTTTGTTATATTTTGCTGTTGTGCAGCTACTACTAAGAAAAGCAGTCTATAAAAAAATTTATTGCTTAATTTAGTTTATTATTATATTTTTTTCTCTCTCATTTATTTAGTATTAAAAAAGGTGTGTCAATTTAACACAAATTACATGCCAAAATAAATAGGAAAAAAATGCTGGAAAACTGTTGGTTTTTATGACGTTTTTTTTTCCATTTCAAACATTGAAATGGTTTTGGTTTGGCTGCTGCAGCAGCAGCTAAACATTTACTGCACCCAAGTTTTCTTTCCATGATCATTTTCTATAGTTTTTTTTAATTCATTATTATTTCTCTTTTTTTTGTTTTAAAATTTTTTCCATTTCAGTTTTGAAGTTTTTAAGCCTTAAGCCACATTATGTTTAACTTTTTTTTCGGAAAAGAGACAGAGACAATTTTTCTTTTTAAGTCAACATTAAGTGAACAATTTTTTTTTGGGAACTAATGTTCAAATATACAAAAAACTAAAACGAAATTTAAAACAGTTCGTTCATTAGGAAAATTCCTAGATAATTCAGGGACTATAAACTTTATAGTCCAGAATTTCCATATTATTCACTAAAGTTTTTCTCTATAGTTCAGGGACAAAAGGTCTCTATAATTTAGGGACAATAGTCTTCATAGTCCAGGGTCAATAGTGGCTACAGTCCACAGACGATAGTCTCTAGAGTCCAAACACTATAGTCTCCATAGTAAGGACTACTTCCTTCATAGTGCAGAGACTATAGTCCTCTATAGTCCAAAGACTATAGTCTCTATAGTCCCAGAGACTATAGTCCTCTATAGTCCAGAGATTATAGTCTCTATAGTCCAAAGACTATAGTCTCTATAGTCCAGAGACTATAGTCTCTACAGTCCAGAGACTAGAGTCTCTATAGTCCAGAGACTATAGTCTCTATAGTCCAGAGACTATAGTCTCTATAGTCTAGAGACTATAGTCTCTATAGTCTAGAGATTATAGTCTCTATAGTCCAGAGACTATAGTCCCTATAGTCCAGATACTATAGTCTCTATAGTCCAGAGACTATAGTCTCTATAGTCCAGAGACTATAGTCTCTTAGTCCAGATACTATAGTCTCTATAGTCCAGACACTATAGTCTCTATAGTCCAGACACTATAGTCTTTATAGTCCAGAGACTATAGTCTCCATAGTCCAGAGATTATAGTCTCCATAGTCCAGAGACTATAGTCTCTATAGTCCAGGGACTATAGTATCTATAGTCCAGGGACTATAGTATCTATAGTCCAGAGACTATAGTCTCTATAGTCTCTGGACTATAGTCTCTATAGTCCAGAGACTATAGTCTCTATAGTCCAGAGACTATAGTCTCTATAGTCCAGAGACTATAGTCTCTATAGTCCAGAGACTATAGTCTCTATAGTCCAGAGACTATAGTCTCTATAGTCCAGAGACTATAGTCTCTATAGTCCAGAGACTATAGTCTCTATAGTCCAAAGACTATAGTCTCTATAGTCCAGAGACTATAGTCTCTATAGTCCAGAGACTAGAGTCTCTATAGTCCAGAGACTATAGTCTCTATAGTCCAGAGACTATAGTCTCTATAGTCTAGAGATTATAGTCTCTATAGTCCAGAGACTATAGTCCCTATAGTCCAGATACTATAGTCTCTATAGTCCAGAGACTATACTCTCTATAGTCCAGAGACTATAGTCTCTATAGTCCAGAGACTATAGTCTCTATAGTCCAGAGACTATAGTCTCTATAGTCCAGAGACTATAGTCTCTATAGTCCAGAGACTATAGTCTCTATAGTCCAGAGACTATAGTCTCTATAGTCCAGAGACTATAGTCTCTATAGGCCAGAGACTATAGTCTCTATAGTCCAGAGACTATAGTCTCTATAGTCCAGAGACTATAGTCTCTATAGTCTAGAGATATAGTCTCTATAGTCCAGAGACTATAGTCCC